>NC_135787.1:63335000-63635000 GCF_051106095.1 Pogona vitticeps
TTTTAAGGCACAAAACTTTGCATTCTGTCTCAAGGTGTTTCATCTTAACAATACACATTAATGTTTGCATACTTTATATGCATTTTAGTTCATTTGGTATAAGTTGGAAAAGTTGAGTGGAAAAGGGTTCAGAGTTTGGCTAACTGTTAGTGTCTCCAAAACTCTAATTCATTTAAGTGGATGAGGGATAATAAATTGAGGTTGAAGCCAGATAAGATGGAGGTCCTGCAGGTAGGAGCTCCAATATCTGTGGTTTGGGTGTCTCCCTTTCTTTTGAGGGAAGTTACTTTCTCCACTAAGAATGTGGTGTGCAGTCTAGGTGTACTGCTGGACCCAGTACTGTTAATGGATACCCAGATAGTGTCTGTCGTCAGCTCGTCCTATTTCCATTTTAGGCAGATCACCCAGCTTCACCCCTACCTTGAAACCAGGTCCCTCAGCATGCTGGTCTATGCATTGGTAGCCTTGAGAATAGACTACTGTAATGCTTTCTATGTGGGGCTACCCATGAAACTGAAACTTCAGCAGGTCCAGAAACAGGGCAGCTAGACTATTGCGTGGATTAAACAGATACTATCAGATTTCCCCCACTCCAGCCACTCTACACTGGTTACCTGTTAGTTTCCATATCAGCTTCAAGATGATAACACTAACGTATAACACCCTAATAGTTTGAGACCTTCTTCCAATGAGTCCTGCCTGCCATACTTGTTCATCATAGGCAAGGTGGTTGAGGGCATTGACCCTGAGAGAGGTCCAGTAGGAAAAGACCAGAAATCAGGCTTTCTTGGTGGTTGCACGATATCTGTGGAATCAACTCCCATCTGACATTCGCCTCGCCCCTTTATGAGATTGCTGAAAAACCTGGTTATATAGACAAGTCTTTGAGAATGTTATACCAACAGAACACAGAGAACTTACCAACCCCTAAGTCAGAGATTTTGCCATCCTGATTGCTTTTATTAAATATTTTTGTGCTGTATTTTAAAGTTTATAATGTTTCTAACTTATAATGTTTACTGTGTGTATATTTTTATAGCTTGATGTTTCTTTATTTTAATTTATTTTTATTGACTATTGGAGAGTTCACAAAAGAAAAGAAAACAATAGTCAATAGGAATAAATTAAAATAAAGAAAAAATCAAGCTATATCTGGTAGCCAGATGAGCGGTATACAAATTAAATCACTCACTCACTCTCTCTCTCTCTCTCACTCACTCACTCACTCACTCACTCACTCACTCACTCACTCACTCACTCACTCACTCACTCACTCACTCAGTCAATCAATCAATCAATCAATCAATCAAGTTTGAATGTCTGAACTGGAGAATTCAAATTTTTAACAGTTAAGCTGATTGTTCAATTGCTGTTTCAGTTTGAGATAGGCAACTGAAAATTGCTAGAAAAATGTAGAACAGTCCTATGCCTTATTTTATTCCCCCCATCCCTGTTTTGAGCTTTAGCAAGAAGGAAACACCTACTTGAGTTTTTTTTATGGAGGGGGGAACAACTTATATTACCAAAATTGTCCTATTGCTTTCTTTCCCTCTCCTATCACTTTTAATCTTGTTTCCTTACTCTCTTTATAACTGACTGATTCCTAAGTGGACTTCAGCAATAGTCGCAGAGAACCAAAATTCTGTTTCCTGCAACACATGAGGAACTTCTGTTTGATGTAGTGTAGAATATAAGAGGCTCACCACTCAATTCTCATTATCTGTTTATTTAATTACTATAACAGTAAAAGTGTTTCTAGAATATGCAGAGACCTTAATGATCACACGGGCTCTATGAGCTTCAAAGTAACAATTCTGTCATTCTTTGCAAGCTGCAGTAGCCCATAGATAAGGCCTATGATAGGGAGGCAGGATATATTTAATAAGATGTATGAATGTAGTTTTATATATATATATATATATATATATATATATATGTTCTTAGTGTTTTTAGGTTGATATATATGTTCTTAGTGTTTTTAGGTTGATTTTATGTCTCCTTATTTAAATAATGTTCCTTATTTTTGCTGGTCAATGACCGTAATAAAACATTTATTATTATTATTATTATCATCATCATCATCATCAGCAGCAGCAGCAGCAGCAGCAGCAGCATCCTCGTCGTTGTCGCCGCTGCCGCTGCCGCCGCTGCTGCTGCTGCTCATAGAATTCCAACTGCTTAACAGTGCAAACGGACACAAATTTACTCAGAAATCAGTTCTACAGGCCAGAATCTTGTTGGTGATTTGTGTGTTAAGTTAATCACCAACTTTTCACTAACCGACAAGCCACTGGTTGCATTATGAGGCACACAGGTGGCAGCACCACTGGCATAGACCTTATAATGTAGCTGGCACCTTGCTGGGTGTGGTGGGGGTTGTAATTTAACTTATAGCAGGGATGCTGGCAATTTTTGGATCCGAGTCCCAAGTCCAAGTCTTTGGTATCAAGTCCGGAGTCCCAAGCCCCAAGTCCGGCCCCTGTTAAAAACAAACTTTCCCCCCAAGAAAAACAGGGAAACTGTGGGTGTGTACCAAGCTGCAAACTGAGTCCAAGTAATTGAAAAAACCAACAAACCCTGAGTTCAGTCCTCATCCCTGACTTACAGTTACTCTTGTCCAGGTCCATGAGGCACCCATGCATTCAAACCCTGCAAGCCTGAGCAAATGAAAAACTCATAGGTATGGTCTTGCTCCTGAAAGTATTTTCTACAAGTACCAAAGCTAGGCCCAGGGTTGAAGCCCATGTGGCCTTCTCGTCTCCACTCCTCTGGGGTGTGACCTGTTTAGGAGGAAGACAGTCTGCCTGAGACCTTTGCTCCTCATGCTCTGCTGCTATCAGAAGACAGATGAAGTGGGGTTGCGTGAAGACTACATCAGTTGAAACTACATCCGGGGGGAATTTTCCAACCACCAGTCCTGTTTCTCAGATTCTTCATCTGTATGATCACTGAAAGATCCAACTTAACTTAGAACCAGTTTAAGTCCCATCTTATTTCTAACAGTTAATATACAGTTTTAAGTTTAAATCAAGTTTAAACAGGGTTACCCTCCCATTCCCCCCCCCTTTGGAGTTGTAACTCACTCAGTTCATTTTAAATGGTTACTGTTGACCTCTCTGCATTTGGTGCCCAGAGAACTTTGTGGCAACTTTTCGAAAAGTCTGAAAATGAAGGAAAATACATATGTTGTATGCATTTTATATTGTATGCCTTTTAATACACATTTTGGTACTTTTGGTGTACTGTACAGGGGAAGTCAGAGAAACCTGAAGACCAAAGAAAGGGTCTATGTAGTACCATGAGAAAGATGATTATCATAAAAGGCTAAAAATGAAGACCAGACAAAATCCTCAAGTATCCCTAATCTCTATCCAGTTATGGCCAGACCAGAAAAATACTTATAAAGCTGTTGCCCTATCCTTCATACCCCTTTGGAAATATGGTGGAAAAGCAGCATGGGTTCCATAGTCCGGAGCTGCTCCTATATAACACAGCACAGTAAAATACAAAAAAGAATCATCTGTATTCAGATCCTGTAGCCGCTGACTGTTTGGAGGTAGGCCCACTTTGTAAATGAGCATGAAAGTATGCGTTACGTACACTCATGTCAGTGGGCGAGGGACCAAAAGCAAAGCAAAACAATCTGGAGAGCTAGTGTTTCGTAAGTCAAGACTCATCTCAAATCCTACAATGACTACCAATGATCAAAGAAGTGCAATTTATACATGAATAGAAATGAATGGTCCATCAACATAGCACAAACATTTCTTTGAATACTGTGGTTGGTATGATTTGATTTTAAAAAGTCTCCGTCTGATTTTTTTTAAAATTACCAGCTTGACTGATGCCAAATTTCCCAGGTACTTTCGGTTGCTGAGCTCTAAGCATTAGAATTTCATTAATTGTAACAATAACCGGAGCAGCACAGGAAGGGCAATAAACTGAAATATATAGCACTGTGAAAAAAGATCATAGACACTTATTTTCCAAATTTACCTCTTCTTTCCATGTTGATTCCCCCCGTTTGTTTCCTCAGTGATGCATCATTCTTGTTGCTCTGGGCAATCTGGCCAGAAAGACATAAACTCTGAAAATTAAGTCCTGTCCTATGATGACAGTATATACTGGTGTGAGCCGTTTGACTGAACGATATTCCAGCCTTTATGTTTCACCATATTTCAACTTCATTTTCCAAGGAAGGCCAAAACCTTATTTGCATTAGCATTTTGTTTCTTTTTTATTGTTGTGTGTGTGATATGAATTTTTTTTAAAAAAAGATAATCTTGTTTTACTATTGTATGCAGATAGATTGCTTTCTATTTATGCTGGCAAGAGTCATTTTCTTGGAATCTAACTGGCAATGATTCCAAGGCTGATTAAAGTGTGCAATAGATTCCCACAGCTCAACATACTCTCCTAAAGGGGGCTTCTTACACATTTAGATTTTTTAAAATATAAATCTCATGTTCTTTCTGTTATGAAAAAAACATAACTCTGGGCTAGAGAACTTGGTTTTGTTCTGACATTCTAGGTTTCCAGGTGGAAGTAGGTGAAAGTGCCTTGATAATCTGACAAAAGATGGACAAAAGCTGTCAGTTCAATGATTTGTCCTGGTTCACTTATTGGCCAAATAGGTGTTCGGCGCTTCCCTGCCTGCCTCCTTCAGCGGGTGCCCACTTGTGAGGGTCCGCTATTCTTCGCCTCCCCCGTCCCAAATAAAGCCGTAGACGCATTCAAACAAAACAATTTGTCTTCTTTATTTAACTGGGGTAAAGGAATAGAAATGTCAATCAGGTTGGGGATGAACTTCTCCTGTTGAAGTAACGGTTCATACAGGGGCACCCAATCTTCGTCAAACGGGTTACTGGACTTCGACGCCCATGGACCGGCCTGAACCTGTGAGGGTTCTTCGGGTTCGAAGTCTTCTCGCTCCATCGTTAGTAATGGGGTCGTCTCCCCGAGCCCTGTATATCCCCAGGGTAAGGTGGTTGCTGACCCGGGGTGCTCCCAGGGTCCGGGCAGTACCCCAGCCTCCTCAGCTCCTCCAGATGCCATCGGGTCTTCTCCTCTCTCTCTCTCTCTACCCTTTTCCTCTCCTCCACTAACTTTCGGAGCCACTCGCGGGTCTCTCTTTCTCCCCAGTAAGAGGGACGGACCCGGGCCTCATTCCTCCTTCTCTCCTCTGCTTCCTGCTTGGTCAGGCACACCTGTTCCCACTTGCCCGACCAGGGGTCTTGGATGGATACCCATTCCCATCCACCTTCTTCCCCTGCTCATCGGTGACTGATCTCCCCTACAGCTCCCTCCTCCGGATCCTTTGCCCCCTTCCTCGCCCAAACCCGGGGAGTCTGGGTAGCTATACTTAACCCTTTCATGCCCCGTTCTAAATCAACGGTATCCACTGCCTGGTGCAACATCCGGGGTGGAAATGGCTTGGGTGCGGTCTGGGTGCCCACGGAGGCTCTAGGGCGAGACGGCACTCCTAACATCACCTCACGACCCGGGGAGCGGGTATCACACATCCCCCCCTCCAAGAGTGCCGTCCGCTCTTCCTCGCTGTGCGCCCACTGACCCTGCCGAGAAAAATAGTCTACATTAGTATGCTCTTTGCCTTTTCTGTATCTTACTTGAAAAGAGAACGGTTGTAAAGCTAGATACCACCGAGTTAGTCGTGGATTGGTTTCTTTCATTCGCTCCAACCACTGTAACGGGGCATGATCAGTGACCAAGTCAAAGGGAGCTCCTAATAAGTAATATTTAAGACTATGGGTAGCCCACTTGATGGCTAAAGCTTCCCTCTCGATGACAGCATACCTTTGTTCTCGGGGCGACAACTTACGACTCAAATACAACACCGGGTATTCTACCCCTCCTTTAACTTGGGATAGGACTGCACCTATACCCCGATCTGATGCATCCGTAAAAAGAGTAAAGGGTATATCAAAATCAGGGGCGAACCTAACCGGTAATTCACAAATGATTTCTTTCAACGTTTCAAACGCTTTTTCTTGAGAAGGACCCCATATTACTTTCACCGGGGCCTTCTTCCTCGCTAAATCAGTCAACGGAGCAGCTATAGAAGCGAAGTTTGGCACAAACTGGCGGTAATAACCGACCAGCCCCAAAAATTGTTGAACTTCCTTCTTTGTCCTGGGTTGGTACCACTTAGATATTTTGGTCACTTTCTCTTCTTGGGGTTGAATTTCTCCTTGCCCAACTTTGTATCCCAGGTAATCTACTTTAGGCAGCCCTATCTTGCACTTCTTAGGATTAACAGTCAAACCTGCTTCGTGTAGCCTCTCCAGCACTCTCCTAAGGTGGGATAGATGTTCTTCCCAAGAGCTGCTAAAAATTATAATGTCGTCAATATAAGCGGCTGCACAATCTTGTAAGGGTTCCAACACCCGGTCCATTAATCGTTGGAATGTCGCCGCTGCCCCATGAAGCCCAAAGGGCATCTTTTTGAATTGGAATAAACCCTTAGGGGTACAAAATGCCGTCTTCTCCTTATCTTGGGGCCTTAACGAGATCTGCCAATATCCCTTTGTTAAATCGATCGAACTGAGATATTTAGCCCCCCCTAGTTTGTCTAACAAGTCCCCCACCTTGGGCATAGGGTAAGCATCGAACCTTGATATGGCATTAACCTTGCGAAAGTCAACACAGAACCTGAGAGACCCATCCGGTTTAGGGACCATTACTGGGAAACTTCTCCAAGGCCCGTTGGATGGTTCTATGACCCCCAGTTTAAGCATCTCCTCTACTTCTTGGTTAATAATCCCCATTACATGTTGGGGCCAAGACCTTCCACTAACTCTCACAACATTACCAGGGGGTGTTTCTATATTGTGTTCCACCAACTGGGTACACCCGGGGATCGGCGAGAATACTTGGGGAAAGTCTTCCTTCAACTGCCCCGCTTGTTGTTTTTGTTCCTCCGACAAGAGGTCTCCTACAACTATATCTCCTCCCGAGGTCAGGTCTTCCCTTTCGGGACCCAACTCGTCATCGACCTCAGTCCCGAACAACACTTCTCTATCTATCCATTCTTTTAACAAATTTACATGGAACACTTGGGTCTTCTTTTTCCTATCAGGGGTCTCTATTTCATAATCTACCTCATTTATTTTCCTCAGCACTTTGTAAGGCCCATGCCACTTAGCCAAGAATTTGGAAGCGTCTGTGGGTAATAGCACTAATACCTTTTGTTGAGGTTCAAAACTCCTCGGGCGAACCTTTTTATTATAGTAGCCCCTTTGTCTAGTCTGCGTTTGTCCTAGATTCTCTTTAGCCATCTCCCACGCCAATTGTAAACTATTCCTCATCTCAACTATCTGTTGGAGCGCACCCTTGGAATGATCTTCCCCTTCTTCCCATTTTTCTCTTATTAAATCTAGTACCCCCCTGGGTCTTCGGCCATACAACAATTCAAAGGGGGAGAAACCCGTGGATGCTTGAGGGGCCTCCCTAACCGCAAACATCAATGGGGCAAGGAAGGTATGCCACATCTTGGGTTTTTCCATTGACAGCTTCCTGAGCATACCCTTCAAAGTCCTGTTAAACCTTTCGACTAGCCCATTGGCTTGAGGATGATAAACAGAGGTTCTCAAAGGTTTAACCCCTAACAGGTCCCACATCTGCTTGAAGGTCAGGCTCATAAAATTAGAGCCCTGATCCGTTAAAACCTCTTTTGGAAAGCCCACTCGGGAGAACATCTCTAATAATTCTTTGGCCAATACTTTAGCTGTGGTGGACCTCAGGGCCACTGCCTCGGGGTACCGAGTGGCATAATCAATGATCACCAGTATATACTGATGCCCCCCCGCTGATTTGGTCAGTGGTCCTACAATGTCCAAAGCGATTCTGTCGAATGGCCTATCTACCAGAGGCATAGGTATGAGCTCTGCCCCCGGTCCTGACTTAGGTTGAGTCATCTGGCACTTAGCACAGGACCGACAGAACTCTTCCACGTCATGGGCCATCCTGGGCCACCAGAACCGCTGTTTTACTCTATCCAAAGTCTTTTGTGTGGCTAGATGTCCCGCCACTGGTAAGTCATGGGCCCAATGCATTACCCAAAACTGTAGGCCCTCTGGGATTACCAGCTGGGATTCTTCTTCGTTGGACGCCTTGTTTACGTGATACAGCAAGCCTCCCCTCAATTCAAATCCTTGCTCCCCTTCTGGGGTAGTCCCTTCTGCCAGCGCTTGCTGTAAACAGTTGTTAAGTCCTGCATCATCTTGTTGGAGGCTTCGTATCTGATCTCTAGACAAATTCATAACTTCTAACTCCCTGGCCTCAGTTTCTTCTTGGGCCCAGCCTATTTCCCCGGGCTCCTTAGCTAAATTGCTCAGTCCAGGCCAGTCTCTCCCTAGCAGCATTTCACGGGTCATACCGGGAACTATCCCCACTTCCATGTCTCTTTTAAGGCCGTCTACCTTGACCTCAGCCATGGTAGTGGCATATTCTTTCACATCCCCATGAATGCAACGGATTACAGTAATCTCAGGTAAACGTTCTCCCTCTAGCTCTTTTACCAGCATTTTGCTGCATCCGGTATCCACTAAAGCCTTCTTAGATTGTCCATTAACTCTCGCTTCCACTACCCAACCGGGGTGATTCTCCTCACCCACCTTGGTCATCCCGGTACAAGCCTCTGCCCATGCACACTCGGTAACGGGGCAATACTTCCGGATGTGGCCGAACTGGCCGCAGCCGAAGCAAGCGGTCATCTTCTCCTTCCCCAGGTTCCAGGTCGCCGCTTGTTTGGAGGCCGCTGGGTCGTTCGTCACTGTAGGCCTAGGTACCCGCGTTCCTACCGGGTTCGCATACTCAATTCGGTCGGGTCTGTTCTTTTTGGTCCCCGCCTGCGTTGTTCCGCGAAAGTCCGCTTGCCTGCTCACCTCCGCCATTTTCTCCCTCTGCTTAGCTCCTTCTCCTTGTGGCGCACTTCTAATTTGCCATGTGTCTTCAGTTTCTAGGTAGTCTTCCAGCAGCGTCACAGCGCCCTCTAGGCTGGAAGGTTTGTTCTTGATGACCCAATTCCGGGCTCCGCTGTTTAGCGTCGATATTAACTGTTCCATAATCACAATTTCTAAGACTTGTTCCGCTGTCTTCCCCTTAGGTTGTATCCACCTCGTGGCATTGACCCTTAGCTTTTGCGCTAGTGTCCTGGGGTGCAACCCGGGTTTCAACTTTAATCCTCGAAATTTCCTCCGGCAGGCCTCCTCGTTTAAGTTGAGGGTGTTCAAAATGGCCGTCCGTACTACGTCGTAATCTCCCGCGTCTTCTGGGTCTAGGGTATCTACTATTTCTTGGGGTAATCCGGTGAGATATGGGGTCAATATGTATGCCCACTGATCTTTCGGCTAATGCGCTGAGGTGGCAATCCTCTCGAATGTGTGTAAGAACGCTGCCGGGTCGTCCTGAGGGCCCATTTTCTGTAACTTAACCGGGGGCCGTGTCGCTATGGGTTGTTTCTGCCCTGTGCTCTCTGAGGGCTGGTTTCCCTGAGGTGATTTTAGCTGTTCAATTATCATCCGTTGCTGATCGGCTAGTTGTTTTAACAAGACCTCCTGCCCTTCAGTTATCCGTTGCATCCATTTCTCTGCGTCTGTGGGTTGCGGGGGAGGCCCCACGCTCTGGGCGCCAATATGTGAGGGTCCGCTATTCTTCGCCTCCCCCGTCCCAAATAAAGCCGTAGACGCATTCGAACAAAACAATTTGTCTTCTTTATTTAACTGGGGTAAAGGAATAGAAATGTCAATCAGGTTGGGGATGAACTTCTCCTGTTGAAGTAACGGTTCATACAGGGGCACCCAATCTTCGTCAAACGGGTTACTGGACTTCGACGCCCATGGACCGGCCTGAACCTGTGAGGGTTCTTCGGGTTCGAAGTCTTCTCGCTCCATCGTTAGTAATGGGGTCGTCTCCTCGAGCCCTGTATATCCCCAGGGTAAGGTGGTTGCTGACCCGGGGTGCTCCCAGGGTCCGGGCAGTACCCCAGCCTCCTCAGCTCCTCCAGATGCCATCGGGTCTTCTCCTCTCTCTCTCTCTCTCTCTCTACCCTTTTCCTCTCCTCCACTAACTTTCGGAGCCACTCGCGGGTCTCTCTTTCTCCCCAGTAAGAGGGACGGACCCGGGCCTCATTCCTCCTTCTCTCCTCTGCTTCCTGCTTGGTCAGGCACACCTGTTCCCACTTGCCCGACCAGGGGTCTTGGATGGATACCCATTCCCATCCACCTTCTTCCCCTGCTCGTCGGTGACTGATCTCCCCTACAGCTCCCTCCTCCGGATCCTTCGCCCCCTTCCCCGCCCAAACCCAGGGAGTCTGGGTAGCTATACTTAACCCCTTCATGCCCCGTTCTAAATCAACGGTATCCACTGCCTGGTGCAACATCCGGGGTGGAAATGGCTTGGGTGCGGTCTGGGTGCCCACGGAGGCTCTAGGGCGAGACGGCACTCCTAACATCACCTCACGACCCGGGGAGCGGGTATCACACCACTCAGATGCAGTGCCCAGAGGAGGTGGGACAGGGTGCTGCCTCTGAGTGGGCACCCACTGGACGAGGCTGGGCTGGGAACCCTGTTCACTGAAATGATGAACCAGCAAGAATCACCAAACCAGATTTGGTTCATGCTCATCCCCATCTCTACATCTGACAGGTTTAATTTATCTCTCCTTTTTTTTTGAATAGATGTAACAATATCCCATTCTGAAGGCATTTTTTTAAAAAAACAAGATGTTTCCAAAATGTGCACATTTTTAAATAAATTCATTTGAAATAGTTTAGGATTAAACTAAAAATCAACATGGGTGAAAGCAAAATTCCAGCTTCACCCTTGAGGGAAGATAGTTTTTAACACTAACTTCATGAGTCTGACTTTAAATTTGTGCACTCACCTATGTTTGTGGAGCCTGATTAGAGTTGTCATTCTTCTTTCTTTCTTTCTTTCTTTCTTTCTTTCTTTCTTTCTTTCTTTCTTTCTTTCTTTCTTTCTTTCTTTCTTTCTTTCTTTCTTTCTTTCTTTCTTTCTTTCTTTCTTTCTTTGGACATTCTGTCCATCTTTAATGTCAGCATGACACCCAAGTGGATAAAATATGCTTTGTCCTGTGAATAACTGGAACTAAGATGGCCAGTGCTGATAGTTCAGACATTTGTACAGTTCAGTTTTGCTAAGGGTATCCCAAATCCCCAAATTTCTTAATAAATTCAGAGGAAATAACATAAGATTTAAAACAAATCCATGGGGAGAAAAAGAAACAAACTGACTTGCCTGTCCTTAATTTAGCTCAATTGCACTCCACGTTGTGCACTGGCTCTCCTCTGTCTCCAGTGAAAGCAAATATTCTTACCAGTCCTGATTCTGTTGCAAGTCAGTTTTCCCCAAGCACCATCAATGGGGTCAACATATGTGAAACTGAACATATTAAACTGCATTATAGTGAGACATTCACTCTTTCACTAGCACTATGAAATCATCAGCCATATTGATGAGAACATATTAACTTCTCTTGTTTGGTTCATTTAACCTAACAAATTCCAAGAAAATGGAGAAATGTTGGGTAGAGAAACAAATTGCTATAGAGTACTGCAAATTACTGCATCTAATAACAGTTTACAGCTGTTATTCAATGCAGCTTTACCTTACCTGAAAAATCAAGGGCAAAAGTTTGGATTCTCCTGAATCTCCTTTTCTTTGTTGCATCAGAAAAGCGAGCTGGCTGTGTGTCATGATTTTTTTTTTTTTTAAAAGCAAAGACTGGTTCATGGCAGCAGCCACATCTGGAGAGGATAGATCTTAAACATGATCCAATGCAGTCCAGGGTGGACTACTATAATGTGCCCCATATGGGGCTATCCTTTTAGATGGTTCAGAAACTTCATCTGGGGCAGAATGCAGCCACTTGATCAACTTTTATGGTATCCATACTACACCAATTGTCTTGGTTACTGCATGCATTTCTGATTTAGATTTTTTAGTTCTGTCTGGTCTGGATGTTTTTAATGCTATATAAGTTGATTTTATTATTAATTTCTTGGCAGTTTTTGAATTGTATGGGATTTTCTGAGCTTGTGGGGTGGGAAAGCACTTGTTCTTAAAGCTGCCTAGAAACAGTTTATATAAATAAATTCCTAAAATGGCCTTGTCTGCTATGTTACTCTGTCAGTCATTTTTCAAGGCCTCAAATGAAGGATTCTTTTCCAGGACATTGAGATACCAAAGACTGAATGTGGAATGTTCTAGCTGCAAGGCACATGTTCTTCTATCAAGCTGTCAACCTTCTCCAGTTGTTAAATGTAAGCTTCCTGATTCTAGCTTTCCTAGCAGGAAGACTATATTGCTTGACATGTGTACCAAATTTGATCTGTCAGATTTGTGGTTGCTTTGCCTTAACAATTTTGATGCCCCGGGAGTAAATCAGTAAATCTAGGGTGCTCAAATGTCTTAGAAAAGCATAACCAAAAGTCACCCTAAACTGTGTGTGTGTTTTTTTAGGCTGCTGGTAAATGTACTGTTTTCTAAGTTTTAGTATTTTATTTTATTTCTTTTCAAATGCGCTCCTATTTTGACAGTGGTAATATTTTTCAAAAGCTGCTTCAACACTGTAAAATCCAATCTGGATGTGTGCTCAGAGACTTATTTCTTTTTCTACTTCCTGACTGGAAGGATGTGTGGGTGGACTGGTGAGGGAACTACAGATACCATAGTTTCTTCTTGCTTCCTCGTTGGGTGTTGGTCGGGAGGCTGGTGCTCTGGGCTGACTGCCCCCCAAAATATTCCAGCTTGTAAGATGGGGAAGAAAAAACCCTCTCATAATGTGTTCCTTTTAAAGAGGATTTTAAAAATCTGTATCTATTTTTGATATATAGCTTTCACCACACCCTCTCCAGTGAGGCCGGTCAGGCTCGGAAAACTGGCTTAGAAATCCACGGCTGTGAAAGAAAATGTTCCCGTATCTCTGCCTGGAGCTCTGTTTCCTTTGCTCAGCCTGCTTTTCTGGCCGCCCCCTGAAAATGGGAAAACGTACACCAGATGCCTTATGAATTATGTATGTGGCATAACAGAAGCCAATTGCCACATGTGTATTTTGATACTGAATAATTCATGGCTAATCTGCTACAACTGCACTGGGACTGCTCCACCCTGCATTGTAAAAGTCATTTAGATGAACAGAGTTAATTTTGGCTGGTCCTCAGGGAGATTTAAGTGGAAGCCACACCAGTGGCAAACAAACCACACGGCTGTTCCACTGCGCTTTTGTAGTCAGTCAGGACACTTGAAGTCGGAGAATATAGGTGCAGGCTGCTGGATGTGTGAACGCCTTCCACTGTAAAATATTGGGCCGCAGCCACAGTGTTGGCTCCATGAATGGGGACAGGTTTGTGTTCATGGAAAGGGTCAGCAGGCCAAAATATTGAATTTAACCAGTGACTAGAGATGGAAGAATCTGTCTGGTTTGCTTCTATGTGAATTAATCATTTTTCATCCTCAAATTCTTTCTGTCCTGAAAATGAAGACATTTGTAAAGTTGGAGAGGTTCTCCAAAATGATTGGAAAGATATTTATCTCCCATTTTCACTGGACTGGCCAAATCGCTAATATATACAGTAGTTATTCTGGAGATACAGCAAGGTGAGGGCTATGTCTGCCATGAAGGGGTCGAAGAAGAGGAGCCTCTGAGAAAAGGAGCCTCTCTAATTGAACATTAACATAACTAGATACACAGGGATTCAAGGCAAAACTTTGAAAACTAATATTAAACATTCAAAGCTCCAGGCCTGGAGGGAAAAATCTCCCAAGTTTGTTTGTTTGGTTTTGTTTTCTGCACATTCAGATTTCTGATTTCTACATACCACTCTGAACACAACCAGAGTTGGGCCTGGATAGTACTTGAATGGGAGACTAGTAGGTAACATCATGGATATTCTGTTACAACTAGGGAACAGTAGTACCTGAAACCTTAGAGTGTAGCCACCAGTGTTGAGCTGCATAGACCATCAATGGTCCCACTCAGTATAAGGCCACTTTTTAAAAATTCCTTCCTTCCTTCCTTCCTTCCTTCCTTCCTTCCTTCCTTCCTTCCTTCCTTCCTTCCTTCCTTCCTTCCTTCCTTCCTTCCTTCCTTTCTGTCTGTCTGTCTGTCTGTCTGTCTGTCTGTCTGTTGCCCCATTAGTGCAAGCAGAGAAGTATTACAGTACTTGTTACCTCTCTACCAGAGCAAAAAGCTCATGTAGATAGTTCAGTAGAGTCTAACAGAGAAAAGTAGTTAAGAGACTGTATATTGATGATATTGAGAATTAGATCTATGTAAAGGTCCTAATGGAAGCATAACCCACACATGGGACAGTATCCAGATATCTGTGCTGAAAAAATATCTAGAAGTCCTCAAGCAAAGGGGACAGCATAAAATACAGTACAGTAGTTACTAGACAAGTGAGAGGAGACACAACAATTATCCGCATGTCCCAGGGATCTTATTCTTTGGTTGTAGTTCAGCTGAGATGTTTAGCAACTGATAGGATATATTTTATTTCACCTCTTTAGAGCAGCATATTAGTTAAAATGTTTGGGAACATCCATTCAATGATAGATTCCAAACTCAGTCTCACCACAAGGAGCAGCATCACTGTCACCAGGAAACATGTTGCCTTAGTCTACAGAGTAAATGGATATAAGCCGTACACAGAAAAAAACATGGCAAGTGTGTGACATCCAGGTATAAAACCCATAGGAATTAGAGTCACATTGTCTTCTGGTGTATATGGTAATGTGTGAACATGAATTCAATATGCTGAGGTATTCTTTGTGTAATTAGATGTTAACTGTAATAAAATAAAATACATTTTTTATACATTTTATGCTGCCTGATTTGAGTGGGGTAGGCATTTTTCATGGTCCTCCCGTTTCTTATATGTACAATGAAGCAAATTTCTAGAAAGACTCATTACTCACCACTTGAAAAGGATTTCTTGTATTAAAAGTTTCCAGAACCATCTGGGATTAAATTAATTTTTACATTATTCAAGAACTCGTGAAGTTTGATATGCAGAATTTTTTTTAAAAAATCAACCTCCCAATTTTTTTAAGCCTGGATTTTTAAAAAAAGGCTTGAGCATGAGAAGAATATGAACACTCCAAGTGTAGTTTATCATTCCTGAGCATAAGAATCCTGACTCTCCATACAAATAAAGAGATCTACAGAAATGTAGTTGGCAGAACGGGGGATGGAATCCTTGTGGGACACATCCTTTGCAGCAGTGGCAGTTGAATACAAAGGCTTTGTCATTTTTGAGTGCCTTTGAAATAGAAAGCACACACTCATTTTCCAAGCTGGTGCTTGATTACATAATCTTAATAAAATATAAGGGCCTGTTCCATTAATCAGTAACACACTTGGCACTGTACACAGATTACAAATGGCATTTCCTTTCATAGGATTGAGAATGAAGTAGTGCCAAGCAAAACCCTGTGGACCTTCTGTCCTTGAAAGCACCCTACCATGTTGGTTTGTTTCTTTTGAATGGAATGCTCTAAAACACTGCTTACCCAAAAAGGGCTAATTCTTTGGGATAATTGCTTAAAGAGGCAAAACAACTGTTATTTGCTTGTTAACATCAGTCATGATTAGCCCAGGGTCAGACTTCTCAGTTTCAGGGAGCGAAGTGATAGGCTGAAAAAAGTGTCAGGTAGATGAGGGAATTGCCCTCAATGCCAGCCAGAAACTGTCAATTTTCTGGAAGATTTTCTGCTGTGGGAGCCCATCTTGAAGCAATTCAACAGCTGATCAGGTCATATTATCATGCTGTCCTACAAATTTGGAGACTCTGGCCTGAATGAGAGCCATAGAAGAGTGATCATATCTCTTACACCATAAGAGCACATGGCTGCTCAAGGAATGAAAGCCCCCTTGAATTGACAATGGAAGTAGAGCCAACCTTGTCAGAGCAAAACCTTGGAAGAAGCCTGACTATTAAATAGGGGTTTACCACATTGCATATTTTACTGCAATAACCTTCAATGTTCAGTACTAGGAGCCTTATATTTATTGCAGCTCGCACTTGTACAAAAGAAGCAAAGGGTTATATTATAAACACAGATTGATGAACACTGTAGTCATAGTTTGGAAAGGGTGCGTTCCATATGTTTTTCAAAGAGAATTCGCTGGAAATTTGGAAAGGCCTGGATTTGCTGACCAGAAATCAGCTTTCCTAATAGTCAGTTTCCCATCTCTCTTGATTCTGTACCAATATTTAATTGATTATCCTCCAGTTAATCCAGTTTGTCCACCAAGGCTTAGGACAAGAAGATGCCTTCTTCTCATCTTCATACAGGGTACAACGCCAACATGCCAAGACTAGTGATTGGTGATTATGGGGGAAATGGGGCCATTTCCTTCAGTGTATCACTGGGAAGACAATTACTGAGGAGGCTTTGTGGATGCAGTGTCCAAAGCTTGGCACATGGAGTTGTCGCTGCAGTCATATGACTGACTTCCTTCTCCACCCTCACAACATTAGTATTTTCTCAAGGCTCCTGGTACTAAACATTGAAGGTTAATGTAGCAAACAGCCCTGACCTCACCTGCCCATCACCGTGGAACATTGACGCAGGAGCCAATGAGAGAGCGGAGGGCGGAGCCAGGGGGAAAAGGAGCAAGATAAAAGACCAGTGGAGAGAGTCTGAGGGAGACTGTGTGTGGCTTAAAAGTAGTGAAGAGTGGGTTAGAGAACTGTAAAACTGTAGATTGAAGCAGAGGGTTAAAAGATTTCTGAAGCAATATCCTAATCAATTCAAATATAAGTGATTTGCAGCCTGTAATTTATCCTATGAGTACTTATTGATTATTAACTTCTTTGGTTAAATAAAAGACTTATGTTTTGACATCACACGTTTCTCAACACTTAATTTATATTAAAGCATTAATATCTGGTGGCAGCGAAGAGGAAGGAAGAGCGTGAATCTTGTGAAGGCCAGGGGAATAGGGACTTCAGAGGTGATCGCGACAGTTACCAATCCTAGAGGTCTTTACCCTGGAAGCTTCCAGAAATAATGCTTCAACTTTAGGTACTTTGATCATAGTTCAGAAAAGGGAGGGATGGTACTTAAAATGAAAAAAAAAAATCTCTATTTCTGAAAATGAATATTCTGAATATTCTGGACTGACGCTACATTTTAAAGTATTTGTAAATGAACATTGCAGTGATCAAACTGTACAAAATTATGCCATTGTAAAGAAGCAGAATTGGTCCTGAAAAACATTTGGAAAGAAAGGCAAATATATTGTGTTTCTTCATGATGCAGAGACGTATGACCAACAAATCCTTGGTAGGTTTCCACGAGGTCCTCATGTTAGCAAACAAGGGTGGATTTATGGCCCTAACACTATAGCTCTTGACATGGCTATATGGATTGACATATTGGTTTGGGTCCCAAAAGCCATCAAGCACTTTATCAAGACTAATAGTATATTTTTACCAGCCTCATATGACAAATACTTGGTGGGGTTCAGTCCTTCCTCTTGAATTTTGCAGTGGATGATTTGTACTATATGTTATGAAAAATGACATGGTGGTAGATAGATCAAGATTAGTTTGTTTCCGCTGCCCTATTTTTATTTTTTATTTTTTTTGTCCCCAGGTCTATATAATTTCTTGCTGTCCTGAGGCCTGAATGACAAAATAGGTGATATTTCTTTGTTATTTTTACATGCATGCATGATACCTTGTTTATGATGCTTTCATGATATTCTGAAGGTTGTAAACCATCAGGCTTCATAATGGAGCGTCTGTATAAAAATCATTTATGACAGAGCACAGCTTTTAGAGGGCACTCAATTATAAATTAGATAAAAGTAGTAAAGTTCATATTGACCTAGACATCTTGCAAATGTATTTGGCATTGACTTCATTTTCAATTTTTATACCCATGGTAAAGACTAACAGCCAAAAATAGATTTTTTATGACTTTCTCTCTGAGAATACATTGCCAGGAACAAATTGCTTTTAACTTGCTTAGATTATGAAAGACAATTGCAGTATGCCTAGGCAAAACATTTAAAAAGTGGGCCTTTTATTGCTAAATTAGTGGCCTGATGGAAACCAAAATACTTCCATCTGTCTATTTCTCTGCATTTATTTACTGCCCAATCCTGTGCTTGTTTCCTGGGCAATAAGTCCCAATGACTTTAATGGAGCATTCTCCCACATAAGAATATACAGAGTTGCAGTCTTAATGTGATTGATTGCTATGAGCATTTATGAAGATGGATTCTGTTTGTGGGCAAGGAATTTAACTTTTTGCTTTCTGGGAAGAAGGGTATCATATGATGAGGAAGCAAAGGATAACAGACACAGGCACTGGATCTGAGCCAATGGAAAACAACTAGCCAGTCAGAGTGTGCCGTGCATGCCAGTCATTTAACTGTGTTTATGGATTAGCTTTTGGTTTTACTGAGCAGCAGTTCCCATGGAAGCTGGTGTACAGTTTGCTGACAGAGCGCGGACTCTAAGCGAAGGCCTTTGATGTGTTCTCTGGAGAGTCTAGGCAGTACTGAGTTATTTCTAGTTTTGTGTTATATTTCTGACAAGGGCTGTGTGCATTTTTAACATGAGATAATTAATAGACATGTACATAATACACAAACTTTTATAAATGTCAGTATTTGATTAATATATTTGATTAAAAAGGGAAAAAAGTGACTCCACACTAAAGTTACTCAGGGTACAAAATGTTAACACTTGGTTACTGACTATATTTCCCAATAATTTCTGGGTTAAATGTTTAAATATAGAAATCCACCTCCTCAGTATAATTATTTTGGCTAACTTGTTTGTTGGAGCAGAAGGGAAATCACACAAGTGTGTCAGCTGCTCTGTTAAATTCCCTGTTGTGTGACTAGTTACATGAACAGTCCTGCATAATTTTCTACTGATTGATTGATTTAGTTTCTGTCCCACCTTCCTCCCTGTAGAGGGACTCAGGATGACTTACAAAAGATATAAGCACACACATGTCAAAACAATTACAAGTATAAACATCATATTATTAAAAATAAGAATGTGAACTATTAAAAAGCACAAACTGAAGACCTGACTGAACAACTTAAAATGTGTTTTTTTAAAAAATAAAAGAACCTTTCCCTTAAAAATCCTCCATCACCAGAAGATTAGATTTAGATATTAAAACCTTGCCTGGCAGAAGGACAGAAGGGAGGGGACTAGCCTGGTCTCCTGTGGCAGGGAGTTTCACAGCCTGGGAGAGACCAAATAGGATCTGTGTTCTGAATAATGCTAGCCTTGGTTTTTAGGGTTGTTACCTCATTGAAGGTCTACATTTTGTACAAGTCTGATTAATCCATCAATAAATAGAGGGGGTGTGTGATCTAGAGAGATTTCTGTTTGAAGGAGAGATGTTTTGGTTGAGATGAAACATGTGTCTTTCAATATATTTTCATAACAAAAGAACAAACTGCCCACTCTCATGTGGGAGCTGAAGTTCCTTTTATAACACAGCATCCACCACTCACAATTTTGTAGGTATTAATATTAATAACACATATATATTTAAAAATGTGCTACCTTAATACGATTTTTTAAATGCACTAAATTAACCTTCTGGCATTCTCATTTTTCTGATGATTTCTGATGTTCCATCATTCCACTCTCATGACAAGGGAGTAATAACCCAACAATAAAGAGGGGAGCAACCCAATATTTATCCAGCAGAAATGGAATTTGATCTTAGTTGTCCAGTCTATCTAGCCAAATTTTCTTTGAGCAGGTGCCCCAGATTTTTTAAATATAATTTGTATTAAGTCCATATCAGACCTCCTTTATGAAGCTGTGGTCAAAATCTAATTGTAACATACATTTTAACAAAATAATAATTTCATTTCTTTATTCTTGCTTCCATGTTCAGCCCTCTAGAGTGGACTGGTAGTCCAGATAGGCGGGGTATAAATCAAATAAATAAATAAATAAATAAATAAATAAATAAATAAATAAATAAATAAATAGTTGAGTACCAAACACATGGATACCAGGCTTTTGTAGAATATGACAAAAGGATGTGATCCTATATCTGGGAGTAAGTCCAATTAAATTCACTGGAGCTTACAGTATTTCTGATGGGGAAGGCACAGTTAAATAGAGCATATTGTACAAAACAAGGAAATGATGTGCATCCATATTTATCACTGTTGATGTAACTTGGAAACATTTCTTCCTTGGACTAAAACTGTCAGAATCCAACAGTCTGCATGCCCAATGGCCATGTTGCTTGGGGATTTCTGGCAGTTGTAGTCCAAAACTGCAGATCTGCACAGTTGTAGTCCAGAAAGTAACTTTTGTGTGCCTGTATGATGGCGATAATGAAGCAGACATCTATGTTCTTGTGTTCCACTATCATGGGGAGTGACTATTGTACGATCCACTTTTTCTTTACACTGCATGCCTATACGATTTTTGTTATGGAAATTAATAAAGTGGAACATGGCTGTTTTTATAACAGCATTATCGCTGATTCAGGAAAGGAGATATCATAGGCATTGATAACCTGGTGACACTTGTCTGGCTAATTACCTGAATGGACTTTCGCTTCAGAACCTGAAAGGAACTCCAGCACCTTCCAGGCTCTTGAAGTCAGCCTATAAAATGCATCAGCTCAGAATGACAGGAAAACAGACACACTAATTCTCCCATCAGTAATCACCAATAAATGTGATATGTGACATAAAGGGAAGATAACCTGCTACCAACAACAGAATTTTTTAAAATCAAAGACAAAGACTGACTTTATCTCTGTGCATCTGGGCAGTGCAAAGAGATATTTTCACAATAGGTTCTATGGCACCCTAGTGAAGATCACCATAAAGCAAACATGTCAAGCATCAGATTTCACTATGCTTACATGCTATTCCCATCCCACATTTCTTTCTTTCTTTTTTTCTTTTAAAAACTGTTGGAAAACAGATCCTATCTCAGCTTTCATTGATTGTAACTTCAATGAATTTCAAATGAATTTGCATAAAATTCTTAGAAGCAAGAGGGTGTGGAGAAGTAGTTGTTTAGGTGACCTTCACTATAGTATCCCCGAACCATCATAACAGAAGTTGTTTCCTTTTCTATGTAGTCTTTGAAGTAGTTTTTGTTCTCTCTCTCTGCCTTCCATGTATACTAAGATAACATTAAGGAGACAACGCAGGATGATCATTTTGAGCAGAAGATGCTTGGGGAGTAGGAATCTGAACTCCACAGCTGTTTCTCTTGGATACCAAAGTCATCTCCCTCTCCTTGGGTCTGTTTGAGGAGGTAGCAAGTGGGGCTGCCATCTTACCCACCAACTAGCATGTCCAGTGAGAGGGCGTTCTGTCAGGAGGGGGTCACTGTCAGTACACACTGTTCACACCTGAAATCTAGATTTGTAGGAAAAATTATTCTTAACATTTACCACCATTTTGGGGCTTCTCTGAATTCCCTTTTAAGTAGGAGAGAAAGACACACTCTGCTCGCAGTACTAACTATGCCATGTTTCACTGCCCATTGTTTCTGCCTTTCTTTCTTCCATCAGCTACTTCAAGATTGTGCTCGTTCAGTAATCTGTGCTGTGCCACATGCTGTGGGCACAGTTCTCACCTACCACAGGCTATCTGCTGCTCCAAACTGCCTGCCAGTGCTGCGCGGGTGTTTGACCACTCCCCAGTGTGGCCTGTCCTCTGCTTCCCCAATGCTTCTGGCATTTCCTGCTGGCATTCCCACTGTTCGGGGTTCAATCCGTATGTCCATTACTGCTAGTTCCTAATTCCTAGGCACACCTGATTGTTAGTGTGCACTCTTTTTGTTCGGCACAATTGCTGGGAAAGTTTCAGAGGACACAAGGAAATCTTTTGAAAATATTTTTCTTGTTTCAATTTTTTTAAAGGGTGAAATAATGACTATATAATATTCACATTGACTCTAATAGAGTTCTGGAGATAGAGAAATTCTGAATTTTTAAAATTCTGAATTCCAAATTGAAAGGGTTGTAATTCTGTATCTGAATGTTGGTGCTAATGCAAATCCCCAGTTAAAATCTGAAAGTACTGCTTAGAAAATCTGTTGTACAGCATTTCAAATGGAAACATGCAGATTTTGAATGGAAATTAGATCTCAGTCCAGAATTGGCCTTTACATTCAAGGTTTACACACATACACACAAAATTGAATGTCTGGATATTTTAGGTTGCCATCTTGTACTGACTTATCTGAGGGTAAAAGGTTCACAGGCTTGTTTCTCGGTAGGTGGTGTTAAGCATGGGAAGTGGCAAAAGCCAAATGGCAAAAACTGTCTGTATTTTAGAGATGGGCACAAACCATAGTTTGGTGGTTTGGCCCAGTTCAGTGTGGCAGAGGAGGCAGGGAGGCATGCAGTGCCTGTAGGCGTTCTACTGCATGCCTCCCTGCCTCCTCTGCATGATTGTCCATTCAACAGCAGCAGCACGCTTCCCTTACCCACCTCCTCTGTGCAATCACCCACTCAGACAAGAAGGCAGGCAGCACTGCCAGTGAGTGAATGATTATGTGGAGAAGGCAAGGCAGGTGCCATGCTGAACCGGGCCAAACCACCAAATGGCGGTCCCTGCCCATCTCTATCCATAACTAAGGATGGAACTCTGACAATCTTACTCATGCTTTCCCTATTAACTAAACATATGAAGAGGGCAGCATGTAGCTTTTCTTATTTTGTTGCTGGCTTCACTTTGTGAAAAGCAATTAGCATGAAGCTGAGAGCCTCCTGTGTGGATGGAGAATCTCCTTGACATTCTTAACTCTGATTTCAAGGATTCTTGCTTAGATGAAGCGCCCCCACATGCTCAGGAAGTGCTCTTTTTCAAACCTGTCATTTTTCACATGATCAAACAACAGCAGAGGGACAGAGTGCTTCCTGTTGCTTGTTCTGTTAATCATTTTCCAGCATACTTGTACAGCATGCCTTTCTGTGCTTGTTTTGCTAATCATTTTCTAGAATGCCTGTAGAGCAGTGGTGTGACCAAAGTCTCACCGCCATTGCTTCTGGAGGTTAAATCTTCATTTCCCTGGGTTCCCGTAGTTCAGTTTATTTCCCTGCTTGAAAACTACCAAAAGGCTGCCAAAGAAATAAGGGCCTATAACAAAAGAAAGGGTTGTATGTATTTCCCAGGTTCTGTTGCAGCATAATGGGAATCTACAGAACCCTGAACCAAGTAGATCTAGGCAGGAGTCAATGTAAAAATAAACATTTTATTTACAAGGTTGAAAAAAGATAATAAACTACGCTGGGTAAAGTACAGTATCTATAAAACTTTTAGTGACTGCTACATTTATACATACTTTAAGCATTCACTAAACTCTATCACAACTGGTCATTGTGGGTTTTCTGGGCTGTTTGGCTGTATTCCTAAGGTTTTTCTTCCTAACATTTTGCCAGTCTCTGTGGCTGGCATCTTCAGAGGACAGGAGTCGGAACTCTGTGCTCTGTTGCAGTTTGTTGGATAGTTGAGTATTTATAGCTGTGGGATTTATAGATGTGGGCTTTGTTGAGATTTAGGCTTTCTAAAACTCAACAACCCCTTCACGGATTGCTGCCTTGTTGTGGTGAAGGGGCTTGAGTAGCTCAGGGAAGCTAGGGGCTATGCTGTGCAGGGCCATCCAAGATGGACAGCTCATAGTGGAGAGTTCTGACTAAATGCAATCCACCTGGAGTAGGAACTGGCAATGCCACTCCAGTATCTTTGCCAAGAAAACCCCATGAACAGAAACAAAAGGCTAAAAGATATGACGCTGGAAGATGGGACCCTCAGGTCGGAAGGCATCCAACATGCTACTGAGGAAGAGCGGAGGACAAGTACAAGTAGCTCCAGAGCTAATGAAGTGGTTGGGCCAAAGCCGAAAGGATGCTCAGCTGTGGACGTGCCTGGAAGTGAAAGGAAAGTCCGATGCTGCAAAGAAAAATACTGCATAGGAACCTGGAATGTAAGGTCTATGAACCTTGGTAAGCTGGATGTGGTCAAACAGGAGATGGCAAGTATAAACATTGACATCCTGGGCATCAGTGAACTAAAATGGACAGGAATGGACAAATTCAATTCAGATGATTATCATATGTACTATTGTGGGCAAGAATCCCGCAGAAGGAATGGAGTAGCTCTCATAGTCAACAAAAGAGTGGGAAAAGCTGTAATGGGATATAATCTCAAAAATGATAGGATGATGTCAATACAAATCCAAGGCAGACCTTTCAACACCACAGTAATCCAAGTTTATGAACCAACCACCAATGCTGAGGAGACTGAAACTGACCAATTTTATGAAGACTTACAACACCTTCTAGAACTGACACCAAAGAAAGATGTTCTTCTCATTCTAGGGGATTGGAATGCTAAGATAGGGAGAAGAGATAAAAGGAACAACAGGGAAGTTTGGCCTTGGAGTTCAAAAAGAAGCAGGGCAAGGGCTAATAGAGTTTTGTGAAGAGAACAAGCTGGTCATCATAAACACTCTTTTTCAACAACACAAGAGGTGACTCTACACATGGAAATCACCAGATGGGCAATACCGAAATCAGATTGATTATATTCTCTGCAGCCAAAGATGGAGAAGCTCAATACAGTCAGCAAAAACAAGACCTGGAGCTGATTGTGGCTCTGGTCATCAGCTTCTGACAGCAAAATTCAAGCTTAAACTGAAGAGAGTAGGAAAAACCACTGAGCTAGTCAGGTATAATCTAAACCACATCCCTTATGAATACACAGTGGAAGTGAAGAACAGATTTAAGGAACTCGATTTGGTGGACAAAGTGCCTGAAGAACTTTGGATAGAGACTCGTAACATAGTACAGGAGGCAGCAACAAAAACCATCCCAAAGAAAAGGAAATGCAAGAAAGCAAAGTGGATGTCCAACGAGGCCTTGGAAATAGCAGAGAGGCGAAGGGAAAGAAAATGCCAGGGAGATAGGGAAAGTTATAGAAAATTGAATGCAGAGTTCCAAAGAATAGCAAGGAGAGAAAAGAGGGCCTTCTTAAATGAACAATGTAAAGAAATAGAGGAAAATAATAGAAAAGGAAAAACCAGAGATCTGTTCAGAAAAATTGGAGATATTAGAGGAACATTTTGTGCAAAGATGAACATGATAAAGGACAAAAATGGGAGAGATCTCACAGAAGCAGAAGACAACAAGAAGTGGTGGCAAGAATACACAGAGGAATTATACCAGAAAGATTTGGATATCCCAGACAACACAGATAATGTGGTTGCTAACCTAGAGCCAGACATCCTGGAGAGTGAAGTCAAGTGGGCCTTAGAAAGCTTGTCTAAGAACAAGGCCAGTGGAGGTGATGGCATTCCAGTTGAACTGTTTAAAATCTTAAAAGATGACACTGTTAAGGTGCTACATTCAATATGCCAGCAAGTTTGGAAAACTCAGCAGTGGCCAGAGGACTGGAAAAGATCAGTCTACATCCCAATCCCAAAGAAGGGCAGTGCCAAAGAATGCTCCAACTACCGTACAATCACACTCATTTCCCACGCTAGCAAGGTTATGCTAAAAATCCTCCAAGGTAGGCTTCAGCAGTATGTGGACCTAGAACTCCCAGAAGTACAAGCTGGATTCCAAAGGGGCAGAGGAAATAGAGACCAAATTACTAACATGCACTGGATTATGGTGGAAGCCAGAGAGTTCCAGAAAAACATCTACTTCTGCTTCATTGTCTATGCAAAAGCCTTTGACTGTGTGGACCACAGCAAACTATGGCAAGTCCTTAAAGAAATGGGAGTGCCTCACCACCTTATCTATCTCCTGAGAAATCTATACATGGGATAGGAAGCAACAGTTAGAACTGGATATGGGACAACTGATTGGTTCAAAATTGGGAAAGGAGTATGACAGGGCTGTATATTGTCCCCCAGCTTATTTAACCTATATGCAGAATACATCATGGGGAAGGCTGGACTGGAGGAATCTCAAGCTGGAATCAAGATTGTCGGAAGAAATATCAACAACCTCCAATATGCAGATGATACCACTCTGATGGCAGAAAGTGAGAAGGAATTAAGGAACCTTGTAATGAAGGTGAAAGAGGAGAGTGCAAAAAACAGTCTGAAACTCAACATCTAAAAACTAAGATCATGGCCACTGGTCCCATCACCTCCTGGGAAATAGAAGGGGAAGATATGAAGGCCGTGACAGATTTTACTTTCTTGGGCTCCATGATCACTGCAGATGGAGACAGCAGCCATGAAATTAAAAGACGCCAGCTTCTTGGGAGGAAAGTGATGACAAACCTTGAAAGCATCCTAAAAAGCAGAGACATCACCTTGCCAACAAAAGTCCGCATAGTCAAAGCTATGGTTTTTCCTGTCGTGATGTATGGAAGTGACAGCTGGACCATAAAGAAAGCTGGCCGCCGAAGAATTGATGCTTTTGAATTGTGGTGTTGGAGGAGGCTCTTGAGAGTCCCCTGGACTGCAAGGAGAACAAACCTATCAGTTCTAAAGGAAATCAACCCTGAGTGCTCCCTGGAAGGACAGATCTTGACGTTGAGGCTCCAGTACTTTGGCCATCTCATGAGAAGAGAAGACTCCTTGGAAAAGACCTTGATGTTAGGAAAGTGTGAAGGCAAGAGGAGAAGGGGACGACAGAGGATAAGATGGTTGGACAGTGTCATTGAAGCTACCAGAGTGATTTGACACTCACAACAAAAACACACTGATCACCATAAGCACCCAATCTCCTGAAAAGGACAAAAGCTGATCCCTCCCAACTGAGATTCGTCTGGCGCTGACAATGATGACATTTCAGCACCAGCTCAAAACCTTCCTGTTCCAGAAGGCTTTTAAATGAGGTAATATAAGCTTTGGATCTGATGGCAATTTTTATATATATTTTAATTGCAGTTTAATTGTTCTGAATTTTTATTGTATGTTAAATGTTGTAAGCCACCCAGAGACCTTTAGGTAATGTAGATGGCATATAAATAAATAAATAAATAAATAAATAAATAAATAAATAAATAAATAAATAAAAGCCATTCCTACTGACATGAAAGAAGGAACTATATTTTCTTCAAAAGTTAAACTGCCACATTTCCTTCTGCATACATACATTCTTCAAGCTGTCACCATTACTTAAAATGAATGTTACTGATTTTTCTGGTGACAATAAAAACTGGGGGACAAAAAGAGAAGGCTGACCAACATAATGAGACCTACAATGACACAGTACAAGAAATATTCAATTGAAAAAGTTGAAATACTAGAAGTATTGCCAATTTAATTCTAGAGCAGATATGGAAGACAGCTAATTGCTACACAATTACCCCTTAACAAGTACTAAAACCATGGCCTATCAATGTGTATTGATTTTTCACTGTCTTTTCATAGTGAGATAATATGGTGCTAAATCAGCTATTTATAGTTAATTGCTCACCATATATATGGATGTAGGATGAAAATACTTGAAAGATGCCATTGTTATTAAAAGTGGCTTTTGCAAAAGTGCACATACTTTATTATTTATTTATTTAGTTTAATTTATATGCTGTCCACTCTACCCAAAGATCTCTGGGCAGCTTACAACAATTGAAATACAATTAAATGCAATAAAAATAAAACAATAGATACTCTAAAAATTGCCATCAGGACCCACAGTTGATATTATTTCAATTAAAAGTCTTCCGGAACAAGAAGGTTTTGACCTGGTGCTGAAATGTCAGCAGTGTCGGTGCCAGATAAATCTCAGTCGGAAGGGCATTCCATAGTCTGGGGGCAGCTGCCGAAAAGGCCCTTTCTATACAAGCCCTCCCTCTTACCTCCTTCAGGGTCAGCTCTTTCAAAAGGACCCCCTGGCTAGATCCTAACTGCCGGATAGGCTCATATGGAAGGAGGCGGTCCTTCAGATATCCAGGGCCCAGGCTGCTTAGGGCTTTATATGTCAAAACAAGCACTTTGAATTGGCCCCGGGCAGCAAGTGGTAGCCAATGTAATTTAATCAGAATCAGCTTGATATGTCCCCTAGCGGGCCCACCACTCACCAGCTGCACAGTTTGATTCTGGACCAGCTGCAGTCGCTGGACCATCTTCAAAGGCAGCCCCATGTAAGAGTGCATTGCAATAATCTATATGAGGTGTTACCAGTGCATGTGTAACTGTCATGAGACTCCGCTTGTCCAAGTAGGGCTGTAGCTGGTACAATTTCCGCAGCTGAAGGAAGGCACCCCTGGCCACCAAGTCCACCTGGGCTTCCAGAGTTAGACTGGGGTCCAGAAGCATCCCCAGGTTGCAGACCCTGTCCCTTAGGGTGAGTGTAACCCCATTCAGGGCAAGGAAATGGCCCTCCAGCCTGTCCGGCAAAGCACCCACTAACAGCACTTCCATCTTGTCTGGATATTTTGTACTTTAGCAGCGGGCAGAATGTGATTGTGAGCCATATGTAGTGCCCACACCCAGTCTTCTCTGGGAATTCTGGGGAAGGGACTGGTCATTTTCATTGTGCAATATATTTATTTTATTTTATTTATTTAATTTATACCCCGCCTATCTGGTCGGTGAGGACCACTCTAGGCGGCTAATATATATTGCTCAGAAGCAGTATACCTGTGAATGCTATCAATTGGAGACAAACATTGCCACACAACACATCCTTCCTGTGTGGGATTTCGAATCTGAACAAGGGGAGCCTTGGAGATCCTTTTGTCTAAAATGCTGCACTTATACAAAGAAAATCTAAGCAATGTGAAAAATCTAAGGCAGAGCTTACAAAAGTTACTGACTTTGCTGGCTAGGGAATTCAGAGATCTGTGGTTTTAAAAAGTAACTTTTCTAAGCTTTGCATCCAAATACCAGCTAAGCCTTCCATTCTTTTCTCCCTATTATTTTCAACATGTTCTATTAACAAAGAGTTTAAATGCCAACATGCATCTAATGACTATTTATAGACATATATATAGATATTTGGACTTGTCAACAAAGCTCAATGATAGCTTTGCAATGCTATCATTGGACAATGCAGAGGGGGGCGTATCCAATTGCTTGCTTGAATCACATGACAATAACTTGAAATACATGTGAAATCTGCATAGCAACAACATTCAGGGATTCCCCCTTTTCCCTTTAGAGATAATTCTGGGATGTATGCCAGGAAAACAACACATTTTATGCAACATTTTGCTTGCACAGAACTGTTTGACTCCCCCCTTCCCCGCTGCTTTCTTTCCAAGTTTTAATTCATTCTTCCCTAGCAATATATCTCTGCTTTGAGCATCACCCTTGTATCTTTGCCTTGGAGTTCTTCTTGTTCTTCTTTTAATTTTCTGGCTCTTCTTAGCAATACTTTTTTAAAGGTTTTTTTCCCCCTCCCCCCTCCCTCCCCCCCCAAGAGAACATTTCTCTGTGCTTTGAGTACATAAACTGGATGAAACAAGAGTTCTTTTCTTTGCTTTTTATCTTCCAAGTGCTTTGTATCCAATACGTCCCCATGCCTATGTTGTTATCTCTTTCCTCAACCTTTTTTCTTCCTGCCCTGTTATTTGGCTCACATCTAGCTCAGCTCATTCTTCTGCTGAGTTTCAATCGCTCTCTCCTTATAGTTGTTTTTCTTTCTGAAGCTTCCTGGCTTCAAAAGAGCAACCACAGTGGTAAGCTGCTTCAACACGTCACTTTTGGCTCCAGTGCGAGAGAGACCGCCTGCTACACGAGAAGCAAGCTGCCAAAAATTATCATGCTGGACAACCCCTTTAGCCAAAGCTAGCTATGAACAAATGTTTCCTTTTGAGAAAACAACAGGTCACCTGCCTTCTTTATCAAGAATTTCAAGGGCTTGGGATCTGGTGTAACAAATAACATGATGCACTGATTCTGAAAACCGCAAGATATCGTGAACAAAAGACAACTTGTGAAGAACCTATTAAAAAAATTGCCTGGCATTGTGCATCTAGCTTTCAAATAAATAAATAAATAAATAAATGGTTGAAGTCTTGTAGGAAGAAACTAAAAGTGTAGCTTGTGAGGGAAAAGGAGATTTGAGAGACATTTGATAACAATGTTCCTAACATGGAGGCTGTCTTTGCAGCAGTTTAAATAACAATGTTCCTAACATGGAGGCTGTCTTTGCAGCAGTTTATCATGTTGGGAGTTTCAAAAGCACATTATCTAATTCTTTGTTTCTCCTCCTGCTGAGCATGTCCACAGTCTTGCCTTTGCCGTGACAATTTCTCCACATGAGGAGGCCAAAGAAAGAAAGAAAAGGAGAAAAGAGAGTAGAAAAATCCATGTTGGTCACAGAAATGATGAACTCGCATTTAGCATGAAAATAACCTTTTGACTACTGGCTGAAGGGGGGGGGGGAAGAGAAAAATTGACTTTGAGTATCATGGGAGAAGGAGAAGTATTTGAAAGGGCTTCTCTGAAAAGGTTAGTGAATGTCCAAAAAGGAGTAAATGGACATAAAGGGAAGGGCGAAATAAAGCCAACCAAAAGATCTCGGGTGTGTGGGGTGGACCAGGTTTCAAAGGGTCTGCTGAGGTTGGGGAAGGTGGGAGGATCAATGTACCACTGGGCTTGCTTCTCCCATCTGAACAACAGACAATCCCTTGAAGCCCAATCATCTGTCCATTAAGCTCTTCTCTTGGTCATCTGCAGAGGGTTACGGAAGTGAATTTTTTTTATGTTGCTCCTCCCTCCCTCTGTCAGTGCCCTTCCATTTTCTCTCTTCCTGCTTCCCTTCCATCCTTCTCCTCTCAATTTCTCTCTGGGAATCGTCACCCTTCTTGTTGCTATTTCTGTGCTCTGAAACAGAGAAATCACTAAAGCTTTGACAATTTTTTGTCCAGTCGTGTCCGACTCTAGGGGGCGGCGCTCATCCCGCTCTTCAAGCCATAGAGCCAGCGTTTGTCCGAAGACAATCTTTCCGTGGTCACATGGCCAGTGTGATTTAGACACGGAACGCTGTTTACCTTCCCACCGAGATGGTACCTATTTATCTACTCGCATTTGCATGCTTTCGAACCGCTAGGTTGGCGGGAGCTGGGACAAGTGACGGGCGCTCACTCCATCGCGTGGATTCGATCTTACGACTGCTTGGTCTTCTGACCCTGCAGCACAGGCTTCTGCGGTTTAGCCCACAGCACCACCACGTCCCGTTAAATGTGCTAGAGCACACTCAGGGAGCTATGGCAGATAAAGCCACCCTCCCATGTCTTCACATAATGAACTCTTCTCAGTGTTGTGACATTAAGACAGAGTTGGCCTTCCCCAGTAGTGGAAATACTGAGCTTGTGACTACTGCAGATACTACCACTCTGGTTGGAAGGTTAAAAAAGAAAGAAAGATTTCATTTATTTATTTATTAAATAAGCTTTCTAAGCTTATTTAAGAATAAAGCTGAAGTAGGAAAATGAAGCTAGATTCCATATCTGCAGGTCTGCTTCTATCTCTAAAGTGAAGGAGCAAAAAGAACCCAGAAGTGACCCCAAAAAGAGAAGGAGAGAGTTTAGCTTAAGAGTACCAATCTATATGTAGATCTAAAAAACATAAGGGGAAAGCTAACCTGGACTATCTATCTGCCTATCCCCTCTCCCCATTAAATTCAGATCACATGCTATGTATAGTGGAGAAATACTCTAATTACCTTGTATGTGCTGGATGTACTCTACTCCCAGCACTTTTAACTGTTGACAATGTGAGAATTTTTTTTCTGCATACAACGTGCTCATTCTCACTGAATCAGTTAATAACTGCAGAGAAGCACTTGTGAGCTTAATACCAGCACCTCATATTCGGAGTGTCAGTACTCATGAAAGTTCTATTCAATTGTCAAAGTTGAGATGAGTTAGGACTAATGTTACTACTTTGTTTTTTGTTTTGCTTTAATTATTCTGCTTTGTTTTAATTAAGTTTCCATGTAGTTTTTCTCTACTGCCATCTGGCTGTTTAATTTCCCCTACTTCTTGAATGGATACACGTGGAACATTTTCAGTGTAATGCAATTGTTATATAGATCCTCATTTCTAAGCATGATCAGCGTTCTTTCCATTTTTGTTTCAATTTAAATGTTTGAACTCTAGCCTTGTTTTCAATATGCTTAGCACATGCTATATAGTCTACACGTTCACACTGTAACAGAAAACAGAACTGAGTATAAGTCACAGTTCTTAAATATGCACTCATAGAGCAAATATCCTCTCGAAACCCAATATATGAGCAGCAAGGAGTGGTCAACTGTGTTGTTTCAAGCCTTTAAAAGAGCAGTTGTATTACTTTTCAGACTATCTGTTCACTGTCAACCTATTCTGATTAATGAATAAACTGCCAAAATGAAAAGGGACACAGAGGCTTCTGTGTGCCTTAAGAAATGTATATTAATTGAGTTAGCTACTTCATCAATTATGTTGTAATGATCACAGCCATGTTTGTAGGGATTAATGACTAATGGGGAGGATTAATGGCCCTGGGTAAATATGAAGCTTGTTAACCCCAACTAGCCATTAATTCACTAAGAAATGCACTGAAATGAAATCATTATTGATCATATGACACTTCACTTCAAAACATGTTCAGTGCACTTATTTTTTTTTCTTGCACTTTTGGCAACCTGTGGACAATGTGTGTTTTTATTAGGCATGTAAATTATGTCAGTCTCAAGGTTTGCACTTTTCCAACTGCTTTCACGTGTTGTATATTCGGAATATTTTTCTTTGAAACCAGACCTGAGGAGAAAGCCTTCATAACCTTGAGCTAGACTGATGTAATGTGCTCCATATTGGATGGCTCTTGATAAATTCCCCAAGACCTTCAGTCAAAACAGAGGTCTGTCTCCTTGTTGGGATAAGTCCTCAGAGGTGGAAATAAGATAATCTCATTTGCTATTGACCTTCACAACAGAGAAAGAAACAAAATAATATCTAATGCTCATCTTCAGATATAATTTTCTTTGTGCCACATAAAAACAAACAAAAAACTTTTTCAAGTTCTGGATGTTAGCTACAGCTACCATCTAGAAAGTGGGGGCATGGAACATCAACGTATCAGAGAAGATGGAATAGAACTACTGTAGGGAATCTGGGATCAAATCAGTACTCAGTTACAAAATTCATGAGGTAAATGATATGGGGCAATAAATGGCTCAAATCTTGTTAGTTTTTGCATTAAATTAGCAACTTCCTGTGGCTAATTGCAGCTAATTTAGGAGGTGCCAGGGTGCATCTCTATTACTCAATGGGTTTATGATCAAGCATGTGACAAAGACATGTTTTGGTGTATTTTCAGTTAATTAGCCATGGGAAATTACACATATGTTGCATGCATATCGAAAAGATTATGGACACAGTTTTTCAGGCTAGGTTACATTCACAGGATTGTCATATTGATAAAATGGGATAGCTTTGTTTACATTGCCTAGATAGCCTTGGAAGAAAGGTTAGATTCAAATATAATTCACCATCATTCCACCTAATACAGTGGTGCCTCGCTTAGAGAGCGCACCGTACAACGACGAATCCGTATAGCGATCCCCTTTTTCGGGATCGCTATACGGAGCACCCAATCGCCGCACCTCGCTTTGCGACGATTGGGGCGTCCGGCGCCCATTTTGGAGCCGCCGATCAGCTGATCGGCGGCTCCAAAATGGGCGCCGGAGGACCCGAAACGGCCCCGTGCTGTGTTTTCGCGCCCTCAGCAAGCGAGGGGAGGGCGCGAAAATGCGGCGCGGGGCCATTTCGGGTCCGTTTTGAAGCCGCAAAACAGCTGTTTTGTGGCTTCAAAACGGCCGCGGACCACCCGAAATGGCCCCGCGCCGCGTTTTCGCGCCCTCGGCAAGCGAGGGGAGGGCGCGAAAATGGCTGCCCGGGGCCAGGAAACTTCTCTAAGTGGGAAGTTTAGGGCCAATTTGGAACGCATTAAATGAAGTTTAATGCGTTCCAATGGCTTTTTACTTCCCGCTTAGCGAAGATTTCGTATAGCGAAGGTTAATCCGGAACGGATTAACCTCGCTATACGGGGCACCACTGTATTGGAAAACATGAATGAAATTTTATACAGCCTAAGGGGCCAATACTGCTGTCCATCTTTGCCTATGTTCTATCATTAGGGCCTGCCTTGGTTCAAGGTGGCAATATTTGTAAGGAATAATATAGGCAGTACAGTGCTCCAGTCACCAGGAAAATGCAAGGCTGGGTAAAACTCACATTAGTTGGTATTAAAGCTATATAGGGTATAATAAAGTTCAATTCTGCTGGTAAAATATTTTCAAGTTTTGGCACAAGTTAAAAAAAGGACTCAAATGTTTGATGTTTAGGGATGGTAGAGGTTAAAGGTCTACTATGGCCTGGCCTCCTATTAGGCAGAGTGAGGCTTCTGCCACAAGCAATAGATTTTGGGTACCATGAAAAAGTAGCAAACTGTGATATGGCTTCTTATTGTTCTACATACCAAGATAGACAGAGGAACTTGTGGGATACGGTGTCTCCTATGCCAAAATAGTTTAGCTGTTATGTGGTACTGGGCTTCTTGAGGTGAGAAGGTGGGTAAGTTAGGAGTGCCAATGCTGTTTTGCTTCAATTAGCAAAATGCCTTGGACAGACCTTGAGGTAATATAATAGGTAGAAATGGGCATGAATTAAAACATGAACCACCAAAATTATTTTAAAAAATCACTAATTCATCAATTTGTATTAATACGAATCAATGCCTGCAACAAATATGAATCAATGAATTTTTAGCAATTTTGTATTTGTTGATTCATTGGGCTATAACACCCACCCTCAGGCAACTAGAGAAACCAAAACTGCAGACTCTCCTCTACACTCACTTTTAAGATGGTGAAGATTGGGTTTCCACTGTCTGTGTTATGCACTGACAAAGATGCCTCCCCAGGAAAGTTCCCACCAGGCATGTAGACATACCAAAATTACAGAAAAGCTTCTACTGAATCTCTTCTACAGTCCGTCTAGATTTGGTGAACATTGAGTTTCCCCAAGCCAGCTGCTAAAGGCCACTTTCCTGGAGGACCCACTTTCTGGGTGTACAATTTGGATGTCTGAAATCCAATCTTCACCAAACTTGGAGGGGCTATAGAGGAGAGTCATGGGAAGCTTCTCAGCAATTTTGGTATATCTAGGTTCATGGAGGGAACTTTTCTGGAAGAGGCCTCTATGTAGGTGGATAACTCAGATGTCTCGAATCCAAATTTCACTAAATTTGCCAGCCTTGTACAGGAGAGTTAGGGGAAGCTTCCCTGCAAATCTGATGACTCTCGGTTCTTGGAGGACCATTTTATTAAATTTTATTTTATTAAATAAAGAAAACAAATGGACAAATTGATTCATCAGGAAAAAAAATCATAAATTTGTAATTTGTGATCCATCGACCTTGACAAATAACGAATCAAAATGAATAATTTTTTTCTGATTCATGCCCATGTCTCATAATTAGAAATGCAAATTCAGTTGAAGACACTAGACCTGGGGCCTAAATGTAGCTAAAAACTGGAAGGCTAAGACAGAATATTTGACCTGAATTCTATTACATTTTATCATGTGAAAACAAGCAGTTGTGCAAGTGGTTTTCATAGCTGACTAGCTTTCTGTTGCATGATTGTACTGTGGAGCTGCACCAGAACCAAGCATGCACTGAGATCTGGCAAGACAGCTAGCACTGCTTATATGGTAGCCCTTCTGCAATTGTATTATGGAGCAGGATTCTGACCTCTATGTTAGGACTGTACAAGAAGTATTCCACAACTAAAACTGATGCAGTTTTACTTTCATTCAAAGTCCTCCTTCAGCTGTGAATTGTTCAAAGTGGATATAATAAGAGTGATAGAAATGGGTAACCTTCCACTGCTAACAGGAATACCACTGGCCCTCAAAGATCTATATGGGTTGGGGCACTGGTGAAGAAGCCAACACAGGATCAATTGAAGCACAGACATTCATAACAAGATGAGAATTTGGACAGCAAGGCGATCCACATGCGTCCACTCCTTAGTCATTGTATGATGTTGTCTCACATAATTGCTATTTGAAAGGAATTTTCTTTATGTCTGTTTCTCCCCTTTCCACAATAATTCTTTGCTGCTTGTCAAGTATGTACTCTTATTTATTATTTTTAGATTCTATAGGGTTCTTAATTCTTAACTGGAGAAAAGAATCAGAGGGTACTCAGTGTGGTGTAGTGGATAGAGTAACAGACTAGAACTCAGGACACAAGGTTTTCAAAACTTTCTAAGCTGTGGAAACTCACTGGAGGGTAGCAGAACTAGTAAAATCTGTATTTCACCTTGAGAGTTCTGTTTAGGATCACTGCAAGTCAGTTCCATCTTGACAGCACGTAACACACTGAAATAAATCTGTACATGTGTTCCATTTCTGAAAGAAATGAGATGAGTAGAAGGATCATTCAAGTCAGAAAACCCTCTTCTGTTACTCTCCTCACATGGAAAACCAAGGTCTGGAAAGGAGAACATTCTCTGTCTTTCTATGAGATCTGGAACCTTAGAAAAATCATTCTGAAAATTGACGGACTTTTCCTCTTCATATGGGAAGAGTAGTGATGGCTAGGACTAATTCATTCTCCTCAATTTGTATGATTTAGGACAGAGATGGGAAAAAGAATGGCATCACCAATATGGCCGGTGGAAATTTTAGTCCAAAGAAAACATTGTTGCCTGTCTCTGATGCATCTATAATTCACATTTCTTATAACTTGTATGAAAGTTCCTAACCTTTAAATCCTATGACTTGATTAAATTAACATGGAAATATCTTTATAGGCAAAGCCTACTATATTTTTCTTCTAGAACTGTGGTTCCTAACCTTGGGTTCCCAAGTGTTCTTGCATTATAGCTGCCAGAAACCCTGGCGAGCACAGTCAATGATGAAGACTTCTGGGAATTTTAGTCCAAATACACCTGGGGACTCAAGCTTGGGAACCACTGCATTGGAATCTCCAAATGGTACTGGCCATGAAGTCTAGAAAAGGATTCTTGAAATTCTAAATGTTAGACCACTTTATATTCCTGGTGTAATGGACAACACATGGGTTGGCTCAGTTCTTGTTTAAGGCACAGAACTGAGCTCTTCCAGATTTGAGAGCACAAAACATGAAGCCAAACATCTGAATGTAACAAACAAACAAATATACAAGGGCTGATACAATCTGAAGCAAGTGCAAAGCCTTGTAGTTTAAGCTAAAATGTGATGTAAATCATTCTATATGAAACTGAAATGATGTTCATTTATATTTCCACATTGCACTTTATTGCATGATCCTGATATATGTATCCAGACTACAGAGATTCTAATTAGTAGCAGACTCACTGCATGAACATTTGAAGTTGGGTCTGCTTCAAATCTAGGGCTCTTGGCCCAATCCTTCATGGATTAGTGGCCTGGGAATTTTGTGTGTGTGTAGACATAAAAAGGAGAACAACATTCCTATACCTCTACTAACTGTGCGTGGAATGGAATTTATGAGGTGTAGTTTGTCATGCAATTTACCCTTGCTGAAATTCTCTTTGCTACACATCTATTAAAGGTACAATAGTCCTGAACATTATATTGACTGAAATCCTGTTGTGTAGTGTAGTAAGCACTAGAGTAGGCCCATTGAGTGGGGAACTAGTAAATCAACTCCTCCATAGGTTCCATTAAAAGCAAAAACTGTGCTGCTTATATACCACCCCATAGTGTTTAAAGCACTTTCTGGGTAGTTTACAATTTAATTATGCTCCATATTGTCCCCTCAGCAAAGTGGGCACTCAGTTTAGTGACCTCGGAAGGATGGAAGGCTGAGTAAACCTTGAGCTGGCTACCTGGGATTAAACCTGGGTTGCAAGCAGAGTTTTGGCTGCAGTACTGAGATTTAACCACTGCACCATGAGACATCATTAATTGAAATGGACCCACTCTAGTTGTGACTTGCTACACTAAACAATAGGATTTCAGCCATTGATTTTGAAAAATCATTTTCCTTGACATCAGAATCTGGACACCATGGTTCCCTCCAACCCCAATTCCTAAGCTTGACTATAAGAGAATTCCTAAATTAAGCTCCTGCGCCTGCTTCTACCTGCTCAACCCACAGTTCATATTTCTCGACTAACATAATGTTAAAAATTCTATGACTGGAAAGGGAAAAAATTACTTGCTCAGGAGCTGATACTTAAGAATGGCAGGTTCCAGAGTCCAACACAGGCTTCCATTGTCGTTCAGCTCAAGAAATCATGCTGGGTATTTTAACTTCTGGACCAAGGACTGCCAAAGACCTATCCATTACATAGCACAGCCAAGAAATCACTTCTTTCCATTATTCACACTGCTCTGCAGTGAGTCAGCCAAGAAAACACAAACAAGAGGACAAAAATAGTGTGATTCAATTTGCTCTGGAGGAAGACAAGGCAGACAGATTCACATATCTTATAAGTAGCTGCTATACTTGGGTGATGAATAGAACAAGATTTTTTTCCAAGTCCCCTTGGAAGCAAAGAAGCTGAATGCAAAACTACTCCATTTTTCAATGCTAACAAACTATTTGAAAGACTGGAGAGAAAAGTCAGACTTCACACATACTGTATCCCGGGCTATATCAGATTTGTATAAACCATCCTTTTCAAATTGTGGATCATTAACCATGCTAATCTTTTGTTGCACTTTCCCCCCCACCCCCGGGATGTATTGTGCATTCATCCTAATGTCCTTTTTGGAAAACAGAACTGGATAGAACATATTGACAGTGCTGTGCAACTTCAGATGCATGGAGATTGCTCAGCGGGAGATCTGGGTAGATGGTCCCCATGAGAATAACTTTGTAAATGGCTCTGAAGACCCGAGAGCATGGTACAGAAACTTAAAAACAAGCAATGAAAGATGGTTCACATGTACATGCAAGTCATTTGATTAAAAGGCACTAATGACTAATCACAGCTAAATATAGGAATTTGTTCCATTAAAAAACATTGTGTTTGAGGTCATATTCATGTTCCATATTCATGTTCCTTTTTCCTAATGTTATAACTGCTAATATATACATTTAGCTCACTAGCTGATGTTTCTTCCACTATTAAGGATATGAGGTAATGCTTATATATGTGACGTCTACAACTACAAGGATGTAGTTTTTGCCCAGTTTGTTAAGCTTCACTATATTTTGTCTTTCCCCTTTTTTAAAAAGTATCTTTACAGGGCCTGGACTTTATTATCAAAGGTCAGTGACAGCTGCTGTGGTTATAAACAGCAAGCAATTAGCACACACATCCTTCTCATCTGAAACCTTACTGTAATTACTTTTGGAGGCCCAAGTACAAACAGGGTATAATGCATGGGCTGGAAAAATTACTGTTTGGACTAAAACTTCCAGAATTACTAACTACCATGGCCACTGGTACATTGTCTAGTAAAGTGATTCTCAGCCTTGGGCCCCAGAAGTTATCAGACTGCAATTCCCAGAAATCCTGGCCAGCACAGCTAGTGATAGAGCCTTCTGGGAGTTTTAGTCCAAAAAGATCTGAGGAACCAAGGTTGGGTACCACTGGGCCAGTGATTGTGGGAGTTGTAGTTAAGAAAAATAACTTTTCCATGGTGTGATATAGTGAACCTTATGTAATGTGGTTTGAATGGTTGAGGATGGCTGCTTAATGGCAAGACAGAACAGAATGCAGATATATAAAGATTTGGAAGAGTTTAGGATACAGAAAGAGAGAACAGCAAGAATGCTAAAAGTCTATGAAAAATACCTGGAGTGTTAATTTTACTTTAAGTATTCTGTACTGTCTGTGGTAATTCATATATCTCATATTGATTGCAGATATTGTTTGTAACATAAAACCTAATTCTGCTTTTGAAAGAAGTCCAGCTATGCAATTTTTTCCTCAAGCGTAGCCCATACTTTCAGGCCTGAATCTCCAAAATATTTTAATTTTTAGGAGGCATTCTTATCTATGACCACATGAAATGAAGAATAGGGCTGCTAGATCTTTGCCAGATACAGTTGTGACAATCTGCATCTGCTCACATTCCTCTTCTTTGCAATTACTAAAGGTACAGAAGGCTTGTCTCTTTTTCATGTTGACCACTCTATCAGATTTCTTGTTGAGACTCAAACAATAGAAACTGTAATTGCTTCTCTTCACACACCCTATTCTCCTCTATGTTCCCTAGACTTTTATTTAGGTGTGTATGTGGAGTTTATTATCAGAGACCAGTGACTTTATTATCAAAGGCCAACTCTGCTTATAATTGCAAAGGCTGCTGCAATTATAAGCAGAAAGCAATTAGCACATGCATCCTTCTCATCTGAAACCTTCCTGTACTCACTGTTGGAGGCCCAGGTACAAACAGAATATAACCTCAGTGTCTGAAATAAACCCAAAACAACTATCTGCCAGCATTGAATAATGCTGTACAGGTAATCGTCCTAGCAACGATTCTTGAGAAACTGCATACTTGAATTGATTGAATGTTAGTTTGCGTCTCTGGCTCAAGCTGGGAAAGTTGTTGTTGGACCCAGAGCTTAGGAGAGTTATTTCAAACTGCATGTCCTACTGTCATATGGGCTCAAGGATTCTAGAACACTTGGTCCCAGAAAGTAACTGTTCAAGCTGTGGTTGGAACTCATTCAGTCTTTCCTTCCCAAAACAGGCATGGTTGAATGATGTAAGTTACGATATAGCATTAGAAATCCACAGGCAAGAAAATGCTCCACAAGACACTAGGAGAGAGTGTCAAGGTTCTATGGGAAGTAGCTTATCCCCGTTAATTTGGGGTGGAATTTTGAAAGGTGCAAACATAGATAAAATGTAAATATAATCGGATTGGTGTGTGACATCAATCACAGGAAAATCTGGAACTGATTTAAGAGTGTTCAGTTAATGAATCCGTAACATGGAAGGCTAAATGCAAACTACAATAGCAGTGGTTATTTTCATGAGCTACATTGATCACTGCTTATTTGCTGTTCAATTGTAGCCCTTGAAAAAGAAACACCACAGTGTATTGTCGAAATCAGAGAGCAGAAAGCCATGTCCACAGGACACAATGGCTAAAACTGTAAACAGAGTGTAGCATTCACCCTTGTGATGTTAATTAGTTATGAATATTCATGTTGTAGGCTAATGTTGCTGAAAGGCAGAGCCGAAAGAAATGTAATAAAGAAGTGCAGTCAGAGATTAGAGCTAGTCAGGGTCAGAGTGAGAGAGTGGAGAAGGAGATAGATGGTGGTATTTGGGAGATCTGAGGTGATTAGAGTGAAAAGTGAATAAAACTGTAATAACAAATAGAAGGTTGTGATTGGTGACAATAGAAGTTACCTATGATTAATAATAATAACATCTGTAATCAATAAAAGCGTTTTATTTAAAAGACAGTGAAGTTTGGATCTGAATCTTCATCCCTCCATAATTAATGTTGATTTAGTGAGCAACTGGTGGCAGCGGGGTAAAAAGGAGTACCGTATTTGCCGGTGTATAAGGCGACTGGGCGTATAAGACGACCCCCCAACATTTCCACTCAAAATGTAGAGTTTGTTATATACTTGCTCTATAAGACTACCCCCTCTTCCGCATGCGTGATTCTGGTTCCTTTTGCTGGGAGAGAGCGAGGGTTTCCTGGAAGAAGAACAGCATCAGCGCCGAACAGCAGACTGTCGGAAAGCAGCAGAGAGGCGGCAGCCATTTTGGAGAGGCGGAAGCCATTTTGAGAAGCAGCAGCCATGTGGTCACATCTCAAAATGGCTGCCTCCTCTCTGCTGTTCCCGACAGTCAGCTGTTTGGCGCTAGAGCCAGGCTGTTCCCAGGCTAGGAGCGGGGCTCTACTCGGTCTTACTACCAAGTAAGTGACTTTGCTGGGAGGGTTTGCTGGACATGTACCTGGCGTACAAGATGACCCCCCCACTTGGAGGCATGTTTTTCAGGGCCAAAAAGTCATCTTGTACACCGGCAAATATGGTAGTAGTTTGCCTTTGTGTGCTCTGTGTCTGGACGGTCAAGCAAGGGGCATTAGGGCGAACGCCACACAGAGCTAAGTTGTATCTTGGAAGAACAATATATTTACCAGTATGTAGAAACCATCAGAGTAGACCACTTATTCCACCTCTTTGCCGCCTCTTGACTTTGTCCCAAAAAGGAAAGAGGAGGAGTACTATGGCTGAAATCCATCAGTAAGTTGTATCTGGAGAAGGCCCATTGAATCAGTGGGGACTTGGTGAATCTATGTAAGTTCAATTGATTCAATGGGCCTATTCTAGTTGTAACTTACTATTGGATTTCAGCCAGTGTGTTTCTTCTGTCTTCCAAATGAGCAAGGGATGATGGCGTGGTGGCGCTGGGGTCGGCGGCAGTGGTGGCAACCCCCCTTGTGTGCACTTGAAAAAGTTCCAGCTTCAAAGCAAGCTGATAACTGTGCGCATCTGAACTAGTGCTACTAGAAAGTAGCATTTAAAGGGCTTGTGATTTGAAATACAGAATTCAAGTCAAATGTCTGCAGGTCTTCAAATTGAATTGGAAATTTACTTTCTGTCTCTTTTTTGTCTCATGCCTCCATGAAGAGAAATGAATGTCCCTCAAGCTGCTTAATCTTGCTGACATTTAGCTCCTCCCCTTAAAATGTGCTACTTTTTCTTTCATATTTTAATTCTGGTTCTGTTTATTCTGCCTATGTATCATGTGCTTTGGAAATGCACTGAAAATGTGTTAGATTATGCAGGAGAAAACTTCAAGTTTAAGCCTGAAGTAAGGCCTTCCACCTCCAAACATAGAAACTATTAAGAAGTATATAAACATGTACAGAATTTGTTAACTTTAGGAAAGCAAAGAATTCTGTTGGGTCATGCAGTTGCAGAAGGGCTGCAGTCAGTGCTGGCTGTTTTGGCATCTGACCAACTGATCATATGATGGACAGTCAGGGGAAAAAAACCCAAAACCACTGCTGAGATTGCTCTTCAGAGCATAGTTTCTTCACAATAGGATCCTGACCACAGTACAATAAGGTGAGAAAGAGATGATGGCCCCAATATAGTAGAAGCAAAAGGCAAAGAATTGTTTGAAGCTATCCTCTATAAATAAAATTTCTACAAGAAGAAGATTAGAACAGCTGCAGTAAGGATGAGATAGAACCTCTTTCTCTGCTTTACATATAGAGAGGTTTGTGGGTTTGGGGGAGTTATGCAGAAGCATTAAGAACAGGAGCCTTTCTTTTCAGTGGTAGTGTCCTTTGTAAATTTACACCAGCGTAACCTAGGCTGAATGCTGGAAATGTTCAATTTGAACAAATTGAAAGCTTCCTCCCCCCTCTCCCCCCCCCCCGGTTTCAGGTTCTGAGGCTCCCTAGGTCTTCCTTTTGCCCTGGATAAACCTTTGGGAGCCTCAGAATGAGATGAGGAAAACATTAATGGTGACAAATCGCGGCTGGATTGCCACTGGTGAGATTGGGATCCCTGGCAGTGATCCAGCAGCAGTTTTTGACTATTAAAGTCTGGTTAACATTTTGAATCATTTCCTCACTGTTGTCAAAATTGCTATGTACTGTATTTGTGTGAAGGAATGGCAAAGAATAACAAGATTTTTAGTAAAGTTTCTTTCTCCCATCTCCACTTTCTAAAACTATATTTTAAAAAGCTAGAGGACTTATGGTTATTTTTCAATAGTTATTTTAGAGTAATCCAACCATATGGAACAACTTATTTTTATGTGGTAATTTCATCTGTGTAAATGGTTTTCTATGGGTGATGTTTGTTACTATGGCTTAGTTAACAAGGGTAGAAATGAAGAACACAATCCATAGGGAAAGCAGAACAATTGGGAGTATCAATTCACAACCACATTGGAACATTCTACTTACTATACATATAGTGGATGACTATCTGTAAGAAAGGTGAATTGAGTGCTTTGTGTAGCCTGATTCTATGTATAATGTATATTCAGTAGTACATTCTACAGCCTTTAAATTTGATACTTCCTCTTCAAATATATATAAGATTGGAGTCTTACAGAGTAATCCTATTTATGTGCAAACCCAAGGCCCACTGAGTTCAAATGGGTCTACTCCAAGGTATATGCACATAAGATTTTATGTCTCCTTAGTGTCCTCTCTTAACTTCACACTACTAATGTTGCAGTATATCAACCATGCAAGCATGAGCTACTGGATAATCAAAGATTATCTGCCAGTGTTTTTTTCCTGTCAGGATAAGTAATGGTAGAAGTAGATCTATAGTCACTGCCATTAGGACGGGAAGTAAGGAAGACTGAGTTCATGGCAAAAAAATATTGAGCCAAGAGAGACAGCGACATATTGGTGTTCCCTAGTCATCTTAGCATTTCCAAATTCAAGAGTGTTAATTCCAGTGCCTTGCAGTCTTACTGCTTTCTTAAACTGCACTGACCCCCTACTTTCTAGCAGGCCTATGACGATCTTAATGTACAGTAAATGTTCATCTGTTCCCAATTCCAATTGTCTACTCAGTTCTATTCTTGCAAAATAAATAAATATAACAATTTATGGCTACATTCCTAGGCATATTAAGTTGAAGAAATCCTATTGAAATCAGAGATATTTATTTTCAAAGGATCATAGCTAATATTTCATTGTGTGTCTGCACAATATACAATTTGGATCTCTTGTTTTTTCATAATATTGATTGAGTGTGATGATCTTGACTGATGTTGGATAGAACTGCATTACTGACATTCTTCTATTCTCTTCTGAATGCTCTAAATAGGAATAACATATTTCAGAAGTTTTCCTTCAGCTCATTGTGATTGCAAGTGTTTTTATGTATCTTTTGCATTTCAGATTTTGGTGTGTCTATTAAAGGGCTGCACAAAATATAAGCTGTTAAGACACCCTTTCTTCATCAAAAATGAGAAAATCTGTGACTATTAGGGTGTGGTCCCCCTGGCAATAACTGCAGTTAAATAAAGTTCAGCATTATTTAAATTGATGCATAAATTCCTGGACACATGGGTGAAATAAATGTATAATGGCTGCAAAGCAAGTTTTTTCACCTGGCTAGCAGGGGCTTTTAAAAATACCCTACTTCTAAATCAATTCAGTTCAATACGATTTTATGGATGAGAACGCTACTCTCATTTTGATTTGTGCCCCTGTGGATTTTGGGTGGCAGGGGCATCGCTGCTTTTCTTTTCAATTTTTTTCATTTTTAAAATTCTTTCCTAAAATGTGTATCACTGCATCACTTCATCAATATATATCACTTACCTTTTTCTGAAAAATAATATCCAAATCTTTAAGAACTGTGTGCCCCCCAAACAGAAAGGAAACTAATGGGTTTCATCCGTGTAGTCACAAAAGCCATTCTAATAAGCAGAAATAAGTTGATTTGTTTTCAGTCAAAAGTGAACACAGCTACCAATTTAAAAACCATGCTACTTGAACCAGATATATTAAAAATGTTGGACGAGGAATCAGTTCAAATTTCCCGTAGGACTGCACCCTTGGCTACATCTTTGTCTGGGAATTGAGCCTAAATGTCTAAAGTGACAAAGACGGAGAACCACCAGAATAGGTCATTTGGTCACATATTCTTCCAGAAGAAAGAGATCCAGAATCTTGACTTGCAGAAATAGAGTTGCCTCAGATCAAAGTCTTATCTCTTCCCCATAGATTGGTTTTATGTTGTTGTTTTTTTGCTTAAAGAGTTAATGGAGGTCACTCTAAAGAAAAACAACTGTTACCAGCAAATTGAAGAGCTGGGTGAGTTTGGGACAAATGGTTGCTCCTTCATCCCCAGAAAACCATGCATGAAAGTTTAATAGATTCACTATAAAACCCTTTACAATTGGGACTGAGTCCAGATTGTTCCTCCAACTACAGCAGACCAACTTGTTAAATCAATATTTACATGATTTCCATTGATTCAATGGGTCCACTCCTGCTGCATTAACAATTGAATTTAGCTCTTAGACTTTTACCTTGTTCAGATCTGATTTGTCCCTCTTTGTTCCTGTATGACTTCTACTTGCATCCTTGAAAAGACTTAGGTTGTGACCCCATGGGCATATACAGTAGCTCATATTTTGGATCACATGTGCCACAGCCCAGTGAGAGCTATTTCCCAGTGATCACTTGATGTATAGGCAATAGCACTCAAGCTCAGTCCCAATCTGTACCCAAGCAGGTCCCAGCAAAGCACCACTTTCCGATGCAATCAAACATGCATCTTTCTCACCATTGGGTTGCACCTGTACTTGCACTTGAGTATATTATTGTTGCCAAGATGTGTTGCTATTGCTAATGTCAAAACCACCTGTTTCTTAGAGTTTTTCACTGGCTAATGGTCCAGGGAGAATGACAGATTGAGCTAATGATAGGAGATGTATTCCTGATGGATAAAAATCTCTCTGCAGGTTCTGAATACAATATCTATGATTTGGGAAATGATGATATCCCTTTGGCCAAGGGGAGAGATAGAGAGAAAACTGTACTGTGTCCTCCATATTTGTTTATTTCCGACAATGCTACTGCATTTTTTTGCTCTTAAAACCTATTGTAAGTGACAAATACAGTGGTGCATCGCTTTATGATTGCCCTGTTTAACGATGAAACTGCATTACGATGAACTTTTTGCAATCGCTTTTGCGATCGCATAACAATGTTTCCTATGGGGGAATTTCGCTTTGCGATGATCGGGTTCCCTGCTTCGGGAACTGATTCTTTGCAAAATGATGATTTTCCAACAGCTGATCAGCGGTTTCAAAATGGCCACCAGGTAAACAAAAATGGCCCCCCGCTGTTTTCTGGGACAGATTCCTTGCTGCACAGGCAGCGAAAATGGCCGCCCTATGGAGGATCTTCGTTGGACAGTGAGTTTACAGCCCTTTGGAACGCATTAAACAGGTTTTAATGCATTTCAATGGGTTTTTTCTTTTCGCATTATGACATTTTTGTTTTACAGCGATTTTGCTGGAACGAATTAACATCGTAATGCGAGGCACCACTGTATAGCAATAGAGTGCCTGTAAACTTGTATGTGCCCTTCCTGGTAAATGCAAGCTTTTCATTCTGTCATGGTGTACATGATAGAATGACTGGTAGAATACAAGGCACGAAAGGAAAGATATTTCTGGAATCAGTTATTCAAATGACTTCTCACTGAACCACAAAGACCACATCTCCTGTGGCCAATCTCATGCTTGACAATCTTCCTTCCCATAACACTCCAGACAGAGCACGAAGGAGGTGTCTTCAGTCTCTGGGTATATTCTCTTTGTTGATGCAAGTTGTGGTGGCCTGCCACACCCCAATGAAACATCAGAACTTGGCACAGTGCTTCTGCAGTAGGACATTTCTTTCAGTGGCATTTTCATTTTGTGGCCTCTTTAAAATTGGATAAATTTACAATAGCACTTCTACAAATGTACTAAACACGTTTGTATAAATAGCTCCAGCCCAGTAAAAACTAATGATATAAGATGTGAACCTTTGAACTGTTTGGCTCTCAGATATTTTCACAACTAGGTTGGGTGGGAAAATACTGCTGTTACCTGCAGGGTGGTCCTGCATTCTTTCAAGGGCTTGACATTTACTTGTTACTCAGCATTTCTCAAGGCCAAATTTTAATAAAATTCCAAGGTCTCTGAAAGCATGCATGTATTAACATTCCTCATGAAATTCAAGCCACTAGGAACACAAAGAAATAGATGGAATGAGAAACCATGTGCCCCTCCTTTTAAAAAAGAAGAGTATACAATTATTTCAATGGTTTCTGTGTAACGTAATATATGATAAGTGTAAATACAGTGAGTGCATAAGTCAGTTCTGAAGTATACTGTACTCAGACCTATCTAATATGTCAGTAATAAAGGGATGAAATCAAATGTACATTTATTAAGAGCAAATCCCATTGAATTTCGGTGGGACTTGCCATTGAGTAAACATTCATAGATTGAGGTCAGGATGAGTCCTTGGTTTCACTGCACTAGGGATGTTCACTGCCCTCTCCAACTGGATCCGTATCTGAATAAGGCCATACAAATGGGTACCTGCCCTGCCCAGCACACCCTTGGAGACATTCTATCCTTGAAGAGCCAATCCTTATCCTAGTCTGTGTCAATACTTATACGTATATAGGCATACATATGACTTCATGTGCACATGAACCAAGACACCTGTATATATACAGAGAAGGAGAATGTGAACTCTTGCTATCTGGCATGTCTCCTAAGCAAGGCTACTGGTAGAGAGAGGCCTTTTTAAAACTTTGGTTTCGTTTGTGTGAATGAATTAATAATGAATCTGTGTATTCTATGTGGTATTACATGTGTTAATACTTATGAAGGTATGTATCGGCAGGGGAGCAAGTGTTTCAGACACAGTAGATGGTGCTGCCCACTCTGGCCATGGTTGGTTTGCGATTCCTAGATGGTCAGTCATGGCCACATGTGGCTCATAGGAGAACACTGGGATGAGTTGCCCCCACCCCAGTGCTTGATGATTCACTTCTGGTCATGGAGTGTTACTTAGAATCTAAGGGGAAGATTCATGATCTAAGTCTTCAGCTCTCCACTGTATGTTGCTGGTGGGCATGGTTGATTGGATGCATATGGTACAACTCTGCTCAAAAGTATATCTGTGAAGATTCTCAGTCATCCAGGTGAGGTTATGTGAAAGTTGAGCCATGGCAACTGGACTTTTTTCTTAGTAGGTTGAAACGTTTCACTCTGAAATGTTCAGTCTGAAGAAGCTACTTTGATGAGTAGCAAAACATTTCAACCTAATAAGAAAAAAGTCTAATTGCCATGGCTCAACTTCCAGATAATCTGCTCAGAAGTGTTTGTTAATTTGTGTACTGCATTAATGCCTTGCTTTTCCTCCTAGGGAATTCAGCACAGTGTACATGTCCTCCTCACTTCATCCTCACGACAGTCATTTGAGGAAGGTCAAGATGAAACAATATGAGAGGTCCAAGCTCCCCCCAGTGAGATGAATTTTATGGCTATGTGGGATTTAAACTTAGGTTTCCTTAGTTCTAGTCCAATGCTTTAATCATTGTATCATATTGGCCTGTTTGATGTAAAAAGACATGTTTGGAGTTCTTCTGAGAGTATTTGGCACTCAAATTTTTTTAGGTAAGAGGACAGAAGGTCAGAGCAGTATGAGGTGACAGCTGGGGTCTCAGTGGGATTTTAGTCAGATGACAGAAAAAGAAGAAGGTAGAGAGAAGTTTGGTGGGTATGCATTTCTAGTTCTCATCACATGCACCCCAGATTTAGGTCTACTGTAAATTTTTTGTTGTTGGTCCTCAGTAAAAACTGACTCTTCTTAGTCTCTGAGTAATTGTCAGTGAAACTAATGCTGAAAGGGTTTGAAAATCAGTCACCAAGATCTGTGCCAACACAGTGCTGTTAGCTCACTAAGACTGTGACAGCACCATAACACTGGCAACTGAAATGAAGTTCAGGGCCACAGTTAAAAGGAGCATTGGGTTTTTTTTTTCAATTAGAGGTCTAGAGAACAACAGTTTATTTTCTTTAAATTGACTTGAAGGAAATTTATTATTTTCACTAATTAGAGAAATTAACTTTCTTTTGCATGCGTGATTCTGCTTTGGCTGCATCATGGGGAGAGTTCCTTTTGCCCCTTTTGGTTCCTTTTCGGAGAGAGCCAGGGTTTGCTGGAAGAAGGAACAGCAGAGAGGCGGCAGCCATTTTGAGAGGCAGCAGCCATGTGGTCACATCTCAAAATGGCTGCCTCCTCTCTGCTGTTCCCAACAGTCAGCTGTTTGGCGCTAGAGCCAGGCTGTTCCCAGGCTAGGAGCGGGGCTCTACTCAGTCTTACTACCAGGTAAGTGACTTCGCTGGGAGAGAGGGAGGGTTTGCTGGACATGCACCTGGCGTACAAGACGACCCCCCCACTTGGAGGCATGTTTTTCCTATCTATCTATCTATCTATCTATCTATCTATCTATCTATCTATCTATCTATCTATCTATCTATCTATCTATCTATCTATCTATCTATCTATCTATCTATCTATCTATCTATCTATCTATCTATCTATCTATCTATCTATATCTATCATCTCCTCATATTTCATAAATATTTTTATATATATTTTCATGTTACAACACTGAAGAAATGACACTTGGCTACAATTTAAAGCAGTGAGTATACAGCTTGTATAACAATGTAAATGTGCTGTCCCCTCAAAATAGTGCAACACACAGCCATTAATGCCAGCAAATGTTCATCCTGAAGAAGATGGGCCAGGGGACTGATGGGTGGAAGGTTGAGGCTTGGAGTCTGTCAGGAAGATGCAATGGGGTAAAGTGCTCTCAGGAGGAGTGGATGGAGGGGGAAGCATTGGAGATCCAAGGGAGGGGACCAGGGAGTTGAATTCTTCCCTGGTACAGATCAGTATCCTAGCTGGGGAAGAACTCTGGGGGGTTGTAAAGCTTCCCTCGTATTTGAGGTGAACCTTATGATGCACCATCTTTGTGATCTGAGCCAAGGCATGAGAAAGCTTGGCATCTTGGCACCGCCATCTGCACAGCACAGCCAAAGTTGGGTAAGTGGTTGTGAGTGGGAGGGAGATGCAGTCCACCGCTCTCCAACTGTCTTCTGACTTCGACAGCGAGATGGGAGCAAGTGGCAAGCTCACCCAAACCAGGGAATTAGGAGGTTCGCAGGTCTTTCCTTTCACTGGCACTTGAAACACTGCTATGACCAAGGAGGAAGGGCAAGGAAAAGGGGGAGGAGGGAGAGAGAGAAAGAGAGCGAGGGTGGGAGGGAGGGAGGAGAAACAAGGGTCTGAGGGCAGATGGGGAATCCTGAAACTTGATTTATTAGGACAAATCTTCTCCTCTTTTTCAGAGCCTTACCAAGCTCCCAAATGAGGTAGGAGAATAAGAGTAAATCCCTAAGATAGAATCAACCGAGTCGAGATTCAGGGGCAGGAGGAGGAAGGGACAGAGTTCTCCTGATCTCTTGAAAGACCTTCTTCTGAAACTGATTCATTGCAGGGGGTTTATGGGTTTCACAAAGAATCCTATGTCTTCCATTTTAATCATTTTCTTTTCTTGACTTGGCCAGCACTTAGTCGAGTTGACATTTGTTGAGGAACAGGAGGAGAGAGACTGCTCAGTCTCATAGGGAACTCCATCAAGCTCAGAGGAGACAGCGTGTTTCATCTACTTGAAGTTTAAGGCCACCCATCTCAAGCACATAACCAATGCTATGTCCTAACAGGAGATTCCAGACTCCTGGGCCTACTTTTCATTCCTTTCGTTTTTTCCTTTGCCTTCTGTGGAGAATGGTTTTGACTCTTGCCACCGTTGCCGGGAGCTTCTCTGTTGGCTTGCGTCAGGCTCATTTCTAGCTAGAAGGCTGTTTCCTGGAGGTAGTCCAACTCAGGAAGTAAGAATGTTTGTGGGCTTTGCTCCTCATGCAACTTGAGTTCAATCCGATGCCCATCATTTTGAATTTCTGCCAAGCCTCTCTGCAGTCTGGACTGCTAAGCCTCCTGAAGGGCTCAACTTGCTCTTCTTCAGCTGCCTCAGTGCAGCTTTCTCCTTAAGACATCTCCTTTCCTTGTGGCAAAGAAAATCTCCTGCTTTTGGTTTTCCTCCTGTGACTCTTTCAGTTGCCCAACTAACCCTGTTCATTCTTGTATTTTAAGTTTTGTCTTCTGGACTCCCTCTGGCTCCTTTCGGCCTCTGTTGACAGAGGCTGCTGTTTTCAGGGGAAGCCTTTCATTTGCTTGGTGTTGCTGAGACCCTTTCAGCTTCTTCCCTTTCACGATAACTCCATCTCCAGTCATCTCAGTAGGAAGGGTGCTGTACCTGCATTGCTCAAAATGGTAGCACAGTGACATCATTAAACAATCCAGACACAAAGACACACAGACAAACACCCACTCACCCATGTCAAATACGGATTGAAAAGTATGTCTCAGAGTGGCATATCTGTCACAATGTGCAGTCTTTTTATTACATTTCCTTATATTTCTTCTTGGCTGCATTTCCTTTCATTCTTCTTGATGTTTTTATATGTCACCAGGTCACCTCCAACATACAGTGTCACAACCCCACAAATAAACAATATCCAACACGTCCTGTCCTCAACAGCCATGCTGAGCTCTTGCAAACTTCACCCTGTGGCTTCTTTTAGGGAGTCAGTCCACCTCATATTTGGCCTTCCTCTTTTCCTGCTCCCTTCAAACTTTTCCAGCATTATTATCTGTTTTACAGAATTTTGCCTTCTCACAGTGTGCCCAAGATAGGACCACCCCAGTTCAAACATTTCTGCCTCCAGAGATTGTTCAGACTTGATGTCATCTAAGACCCACTTGTTTGTATTTTGGCAGTCCAGGGTCATCTCCACAACGCTCTCCTCCAGCACCACATTTCAAATGAATCAATTTCTTTTCTCTCAGTGGTCTTTACTGTCCAGTTTCCACACCCACACATGATGATTGGAAATACAGGAGTGTAGATTATCTTGGTCCTGGTCTCCAGTGACACATCCAGACACTTGATGATCTTTTCTAGTTCCTCCATTGCTGCCTGTCCGAAACTCAGTCTTCTTCCGATGTCTTGGCTCCACTCTCCTTTTGGATTAACAATTGAACTGAAAATCACAGCTATTTCAATTTCTTCATTGTCAACTTTAAAGTTGTGTCGTCTTCTGTAATCACGATGTTTGTCTTCTAAATGTTCAACTGAAGTCCTGTTTTGGCACTTTCTACTTTAACTTTCTTTAATTTAATTTAAATTTCAAATTCTTCTAATTTCTTCTACTCTTTTAAATTCAGGCTGAGTGATAGTAAGATACAATGTGTCTGCTCCCTTCTTCACTATTTCATTGAGTTCAGTTTCTCCTCTTCCTCTTTGTTTTTTGAACCCTCTTGTTTCTCAGATCTGTGCTTCACTTGGGGCACTTCCTGGCGGGGATTGCCTGTGTTGATGTTAAGCTAATGTTAGAGGTGTGGGAAGAGCTGGAATTCCACTTTGACAGCACTTACCTTCAATTCTGGAAATATGCTGTCTCTGTTTTGTTTTGTTTTAAAAATATGAAAGTCCAGTTCTAAGAAGTGGAAGGCCAGGTTCAGCAGCAACAGCAAGAAGATAATCAGGCCAGCCCAGCTCAGGAGATGCCTTTTACCCAATGAAGGTGGTAGCTGTGCCAACCCTCTAGGACAGAGGATGTCCTGCATCTCCCTGGCCATCCTCCAACTGGCCCTGCATCTCCTAGCTGTGCTCTGAAAGGACTTGGTTGCTCCCGCTTTGTCCATTGTTATCAGAGAAGGGAGCTCTGCTAAGTATCTTGACCCAAGGATGTATTTCTCTCTTCCTACTAATATTTTCAACAAGAACTGACCTGGCCTTCCACCCACATTTTTATGGTGGTGTTCTTCTCCTCTGGTCCTGTTTTTTTCCTTCTGCTGCTGTTCTTAACCAGCAAGGCAAAATATATATGTTATTTTAAAATGAGGAATAAAATTATTAGTTATTTCATCATTGTTACTCTGTTTCTTTCTTACATTAGTAATGCCTCTTATGTGATTATGATGATGCTTTATGATGGTTATTGATCCTTACTACTGTGTTTCCCCCAAAATAATACAGGGTCTTATATGAATTTTTTGCTCCAAAAAACACATTAGGGCTTGTTTTCAGAGGATGTTTTATTGTTGTTATGTACAACAATCTACATTTATTCAAATACAGGCATGTCATCATCTTCTGGTTGCTCACAATGCAGCACAATGGTGGAGGGCAGGGTTTCACTTAACTGGGGCTTATTTTTTGGGGTAGGGCTTACATTACAAACATCCTGAAAAATCACGCTACAGCTTATTTTCAGGTTAGGTCTTATTTTCAGGAAAACAGAGTATGTATATATGTGTGTATACACATATACAGTATACAGGTAGGCAGACAGGCAGGCAGGAAAGAAGGAAGGAAGGAAGCAGAGTATATTCTTTTTTTCCTTTTTTTTTTAGAAACACCCTTTGGCAGTTGCACTTTGGAATTCCCTGTCCTTTGAAATTCCCTGTGTTATGACAATGGGAAAATACAAACCCTCTTTTTATCTGAGATCACCCAATTCCCTGACCACCTACAAATGCCAGTTTTGAATGGCATAATCTCTGAATAACATTACCCAATTTTGAAATGCTAATGGGAAATCCCTCTTTGATTAACAGTCTAGTCAGAGAATGGTCCTGCAGCCATGGATGTTTTGACTGGTGATTGACAGGGAAGGGAGCAATAACTTCTTTTAAAAAATCCCAAATCATGCTACAGCTCTTGGTGGTCTCTGCTACAGCTGCATATTGCTATCTTCTAGCACTCCAGGTTGCTGGCGAAGCCTTTATTTTGCCATCCCCCCTCCCTGTGTCCCAAAGTTTAAGTTGCTGACAACTTATGTGCAACTGTGTCTTCGAGATGGTTGAATTTACTGCTGCCACCAGAACTATGTTCTCTCAATGATGTGCTGGAAATAAAGCAGTGAGGGAACATTTTATTAGACACAGTAAATTCTATGCCAACTAGTCCTAAGCATGCTGTCTTACCCTGCTGACAATTTTAACATGTCAGAACAGCACTTGAATAGAATAAGGCACAACAATGCTAAGTTAACCTTTATGTTGATTTTAAGTATATTCAGGATTCATGTCACTTAGTAGGAGCTTTTCTTTTCCAATAATTATATTTCAGGGGAGACATTATTTCTCTCACTCGACTAACTATGGCACTGCTACCTTCCCTAAAAAAGGGAAGTTATGTCAGTGTATATCAAAAGACGAATACAGAGGAAGGAGCAGATTTCCTTAGCTTTTCAAAGGGAAGTTGGTAACAACTGAAGAACAAGAAACTAATCTCAGTGGGAGTTTCATAGCGAAACTGAAAATAATGCAACTTAGCTTGAAACCTTTGGTCCCTATTTGTGTTCTGGATATTTCTGTTTCTCTGTAACCTATAGAAACTTTCTCAATTCTAGGAATATTTCTTTATAGCAAATACAGCAAGCCCTGGGATGTCATTGATATACCAGCAACTGGAATGCCTGTCAATTGTCTCTCTCTTTCTCTTTTTCTGAGACGGGAGACATCTACTTAGATGGTAGATAGATAGGTAGTTGAAGTTACTCATACACAAACTTAACACTTTTTAAAGGCAAGGTCTAGGGTTACACATCACAAGAAACATACAAAAGTGTGCCCATTGTCCATCCACAAGAATGTAGAGCTCATGTGCCCTTATAAACACAAACGAACATGTATACCATGTTCTTATTTCTTGCTTAGTGAGCTCACACTGGCAGTAAGAGTGCTTCTAAATCAGACCAGCAGCCTTTCCAGACCAGTGTTCTGTTATTATAGTGGCCAACCAGATGCCTACATAATATTTATGAAAACATTGCAAATGTTCCTATCAAAAAACAAAACAAAACAAAACAAAAACTGAAAGAAATTTCAGTCATCTGCACTGGCCAAATAGTTACATCTATTGCCAGTACAAACAGGTTTATGCTGTACTTACTTGCTTATGTAAGACAAGGAGATTGGTGAGGGGGAGAGAAACTAGAAGCGTGGAATTCACAAGGTGTCAAACTCTGACGACTAGTTCAGAGAACACTCACATGGACAACTGCCATATGTTTGTCAGAATGTTTGCAACGTCACATGTAAAACCTTTTGAGAAATCTAGGATGGATCTCATCCATACTTTATGATCTGTAAGTTTTTGTTGATTAAAGTCCAGAATTCCATCTCTGGTCACTGACTGGGGCCTCAAACTCCCTTCTGGAAAATATTAGTTTGGGCTGAAGTATCTGCTCTACACCTAAGACAAACTGAAAGAATTAACTCAGCTTTATTTCTAATGTTTCCTTATACTTTATAAATAAAGACCATTAATCCATTGTAGAAAGGCTGGCTTTGACAGGTAAATGCATATTTCATTAACATGGACCATGTCATTATCTGTTTAGATTATCTAGTTAATAGATTATTTTGTTCATAATTATTCTAATCAATGCATTACCTGGCAATGCTTCCTCCCCCTCCCCTTTATACTACATATTTAGTATAGCTGCATAAAAATGCTAAAGATTGTAGGTTTTCATTCAGCATTTACCACAGATTGGGGGCGGCGGGTGGCGGAAAAGCACTATTTCATTTCCTTCTATGTTGGGACTGTTCTTTCACATCACCTGAAAGTACATGTTGTCACACTGGTGGTACATGGACCATATTTTAAGAATCAGTGCCATGGTGTTTTATTTTCAGAACTGTCCCAAGCCAGTTTGGATGAAATTCTACTTATGTTTGTCTAGGATTCTCAGTTCAATAAATACTGCATTCCAGCACAGGCTATTTTGAACTTTCCAAGGGAAATATTTCACATACTTTGCCCATAACGTGATCTTAAGCATCCAAGGGAGAGAAACATTTCTTGGGAAATGAGTAGTATTGAAACACTTCACACCGTATCCTGAGGGTTTCTGTACCAGTATATTGCCTGTTTAGCATAGTTTGTGCTCTAAACAAAGACAACTGGTAGAAGGATTATATGTGGCTTCCTTTTGTTTCTTATGTGAATGTGGGACCCTGAAAGCTGTGGTTACCAATAAAGAGTATTAGCTGTGAATATAACAGAGGTGGGGAAAATTTTCCTGAGGAAAAATAAGAAAAACATGTATTCTTTTTAAATATCTGTATGTTCTGAGCAAATTCTACATTTTTAAAAAAAGGGAAGTATCTGCATTTATGTTACTTCAGGATGTCCTTTATACAGAAAGAATAGATTGTAGGGTGATATCACAACATGCTTCTGACATTTGATGTGCCTCAGTCTGCCTTTCATCATAAAGAATGCCTTGCCTTCCAGGCCCTTATTATGAACACAAAATGAGGTTTTGTAGACCATGCTTCAGAGTATTTATGCCAACTTATTCTATATCAGTATTAGGTATGCAAAACACTGGTGCATCAAAAAAAAAAAATCCACATGAGAATTTCAACCAATATCACTTAAGATGATAGAAAACAATTTCCTTTTGAACATAATGTTGATGGAGATCAAATTTCAGAGAAATTTGCATAGGTGGGGTTTAAAGTTCTTGCAGTTCCCTTACTTATGATATGTCTGAGGATGTATGTAAATGTCCTGACCTACATTGTAAATCTTCCCTGTGGTAGACAGTAGCCTTCCCAGTTTCTCACACTTCAACAGAAGTCCGGAGAGAGACATCCTACACAATAACTCTTGCCTTTTTCAGATCAAGAGATGTAGGCATCTAAAGAAGCTGCAGAGATGAAGTATGTAGTGAAAAGAAAACAGCAGCAGCAGCAACAACCACAACAAATGTAACACCCACCATCACTTGCAGTGTTATGGTAACCTCAAAAATATCACTAAACAAAGCTTTAAGGGGACATGAGAATGACAGAGAGAAACAGAAGCCTTTTTCACAGGGAGATAAAATGTTTGTGAAATTGGAGAACAAATTATGACACATCACTAGCTTCATTTTCCCCTGAAGCTTTAAACAACCTCATATATGCTACAGTGTTTACAGGAACAGAGCTGTATCTTCTCTAGTAGAGACAAGATGTATTTACAATGCCCATTCAAATGTAAAATTTGACAGACCCTAGGGAAGGTGCTGAATCATGAAGAACATGACGATAAGACTATGCCAATAAATATGGAAAACGAACAAACAAACAAAAAATGGCTCACAGACTGGAAACATTCAATGTGCTTTTTAATCCCCTGAAAAGGAGATGACAAGGAATACAGTAACTACAAGGCCAGTGTTTTAATTTCCCATGGAAGCAAAGTGATGCTCAAGCTTTTGCAACAAAAGCTTTTACCTTATGTGGAGTGAGAAATGCCTGATGTTCTAGCTGGATTCTGAAAAGAGGCACTTGAGACCCTATTACAAATATCCACTAGCTAAACTGATGGAAGAAACAGCAATAATCTAAAATATGCGGATGACACCATCTTACTGGCAGGAAGCAGCTATGCCTTGAAACAACTTTCAGTGAAAGTGGAAGAAGGAAGTGCCAAAGCAGAGTTGCAGTTGAACATTACGAAGACAAAAATCATGACCACAGAACAAATATATAAATTTAATATTGACAATGAAGAAATTCAAAGAGTGAAAGATTTTGTATACCTTGGTTCAAACATCAATCCAAATGGAGATTACAGTCAATAAATCAGAAGAAGCCTCAGACCGGGAAGGGCAACAATGAATAATTAGAATTAGAAAAGATCATGAAGAGTAAGAGTGTGTCACTGGAGATCAAGACAAACATCATTCATGCTATTGTTCTCTTAATCACTATGTATGCATGTGAAAGCTGGACAGTAAAGAAAGCTGAAAGGGCAAAAATGATTTGCTTGGAATATGGTGCTGGAAGATTTGTTTACCTGGACACCGCCTGCCCCCACAATGTTGCAGAATGACACTAAGCAAAGGACATTGTGAAAGAAATAAAGTAGTGGCCAGTTGTTGTTTTTACACAGTTGCTGTGACAATAAGAGAGGGGGGGCCTTAGACAAATGAGTGGAGACAGCCATGGGTAATGCTGAGCCCCACCTTTGAAGCTATTGAAGAATTTCTCCTTCTCTAGAGGTATTTGGTGAAGTTCCTCCCTCAAATTCCCCATTGAAAAATAGAGCTGAGAATTTGTAGCACTGTTTGTGCATAGCTATGTTTGAGATGCCAGGGAGAAGTGGGCACAGGTGCTAGTGGTACAGTGTGTTGTTTTAGAAGTACAAGTAAATAAGTCCATCTTTGTCTCCAGCGCTACAGAGATGCTCTGACAAGCAGATCCAAGGGATAAAGAACATTGTCTAGAAGAGGCTCGTTACTCATTTATAAATAATCGATAAATGTGCCGTGCTATCACGAGTCGTTATAACTGCAAGTCAGGCAGCCTGAAACCTACAGAACTCAGAAATAAATAGAAGAACCAGTACTGATTGGCCAGTTGTTTCATTTTTTTTTCAGACTGGGCAAGGTCTTTCAAGAGAAGCAGAAGGAGAACAAACTCCATGTTACAAGTTTGTACTGAGCATCCCGGCACAAATATAGTGGTCTCTGTGCTGCATGCAAGACACATTGCAGTAGAAACTGTTCATTCAGCTCCTGTTAATGCGCAGTATTTTCATAATCTCTGGCTTCCTGAAATATTTAGTAATAATTATCCAAACTTCTTGCTGGTTTTTCAGAAAATGAAAGAGTCTCCTTGAGGTGAATGGGGTTACTCGTGGACTAGATGGTATTTTGGGATTTCATAAAATTGAGTGTCTTTGAACAGATAAAGAAATACATGGAACAGTCATAAGGAAAAGGGGGAAAGAAAAAGGGGAGCAGTGGAAAGAGAGAGGGGGGCAAATACACACACACACACACACACACACACAGAGAGAGAGAGAGATTGGAACCAATGATAGAGGAAGAGAGGAGCTATGGAGACAGAAGTCATGAAGAAAGAAAAGAAAGTGAGAAGAGCCACAAGTAATAATTACCTAGCTATCATGTCAGAAACAGCACCATAACAGTTTATTTGGGTTTGGGTGAGATGTCCTTAGTCAGTGAAAAACAGATCCAGGTTCTCACATTTTCCCTTGCTGGGTGTCTGTCAGTCAATTGTAATGAGCACAAGAGGAGATCCTATAGACCATCTCAACTGCTGACATTGGTGTTATCAACATTCAGGCTGTTTTTTGCTAACAAATTCTCCACATCCCTTTCCCTGAAGGTAATGTGGACATTATGTTGCAAGAATATGTTGGGTCATTTCCTGGAGTTTTGAATTTTGGACACAGAAACAAACTCCCATATTTATAAAACATGGGGTTTGTTTGTTTGTTTGTTTGTTTTTGAAGGAATGGATAATCTTTTCCAGTCAATGTTAGATTCTTGTGCTTCATTTGGCTAAAGTATATACCAGGCAAATTAAGGGATTCTGTTCTATGATTAATCATCTGAAAACCTGGAAAATGAAATTTTAATCTCTGTTACATTTTTGTACACATATGTAACACAACAAAATAAATTTTAACAATAATAAAAACTGTGTACTCATACAGTGAGAGGGCAGAACTCGGAAGCAAAGAGGTAAAAGTCCTGCATCTAGAAATGAAACAAGAGAGTGAAGAGATAGGACCTACCAATCCAGGGGTCAGAAGGGAATGTTATAGAGAAAGTTATGTTAAGACATGCAGTTCTTCTGTGTGCTTCCAACTCCCAACCCACCAAGGAACTGGATAGCAACAATAACCACAGTGAAAAACATGTAACATAGTAATCCAGAAAAATAAAAAGAGCAGCAAAAAGTCATCAAAAGACTGAAAACTCTTATTCTGACACCTACAAATGTTTCAGAAAAGATTTTCACAAAGCCATTGTGGGATGTTGTTTCAAAAGAGTTGCTAGTACTGAGAAGGGCCCTTCCCTGGTAGCTAAACAGTATGTTTCATCTCCTAAAGCAGAGGCACAAAAATAGGCCTTGTGGATAATCTAGCTATTACATTTGAATGCAGATTAAAAATTTGTAAGGAAATGGCTTCAAGTTGAGAAATTATCCTATACATGATCTGTTGCTTACTGAGTTGTGCAGTTCATTTATCATTACTGCCTATGGAAGAGAAATGTAGGCAGTAATGATAAATTAATAATTACAAATGGATGACATTTCATGATATACCAAGTCTGCTATCAGGAATTTACCTCAGTCTGTCCAAAGGTATGAATTAGTTCTTTAATCATTCCCAATTGTAACCTGTTTGTATTATGCTGGCACAACTAGGCAAGATGATTTTGACCACTGTATTTTTATTTTGGAGGTGGGGCATGTTTAAGAGGTACTGGTAGAATTTTCTGTCCAGTTTAGGGATCCACATGAACAAGTAAACAGAGTCATGGTGAGAATCTGGATGCATATATAAGGCTCATTTCCAGTTCCCAAACACCCAGATGTCACTTAGACCTTTGCATGTTGAATGTGAAGGTCTGGACAAAAACCTGTAAACATGTTCAGCGGAACATACAGAGCTCTTGTTACATATCATGGGAGTTCTTTACCCAGAAACCCTAACTCTATTCTAGATGTAATCAGATGGTTACTTAGTTCCCTTTTTGGAGTGCCTGCATACAGTTTGGTTTGGTCCATTTGCCTGTGACCAGACACAGACAATATACATGAGATCATGGATGAGCCCACTTATGGTCTGCATCCAATCTGGACATTTTTGTTCCAGCAGTAAGGCTGCTTCTTTCTTTCTTTCTTTCTTTCTTTCTTTCTTTCTTTCTTTCTTTCTTTCTTTCTTTCTTTCTTTCTTTCTTTCTTTCTTTCTTTCTTTCTTTCTTTCTTCCTTCCTTCCTTCCTTCCTTCCTTCCTTCCTCCCCTCCCTCCCTCCCTCCCTCCCCTCCAGGGGATGACTGGGTGCAGGGAGTGGAGGCAGAAATCCAGATGAGTGTGGTAGCTGGAGAATCAGGGCTCAGACAGCGGACCAGCTGCCTATGTCTCTGGCAGCACCTGGCTTCTCTCTAACTTTGCAGGAGCCTTGACCCTTGGAGCTTTGCTCCATCTCTTCTTACCCTAGCAGTTCCTTCAGGTGTTTTAGCCAGCTGCCTTTGCAGCGGTGTATCAGCACAGACCTCTCCTCCCCTGAGCACACATCAGTCTTCAGCACCTTGCCGGAATTCTGCATCCTCAGAGTCTTCTGGTTAGACTTTTATCTCTAGCTCAGCCACCCCCACAGCTATGCTTGCAAGGGTGGTGTTGGCATTCTCCCCTGCCTCACTCCAGGATCCAGGTGTAGCACACTGCGAAAGTGTACCTGCTGTGTCTGACAAGGTGGTCTGCCCAATATGCCAGCCAGCTGCAGCTGGAGCAGGCTCACAGAGTGGTTTTAGCAGTTCCACTCCCCCAGTGAGCTTCCATGGTCGAGAGGGGATTTGAACCCAATCCTTCTGAGTTCTAGTCTGTCACTCAGTCCAGGACAATGCAGTGGATCATCTCTTTGTATTGGGACAAAAACATGAAGCTGAGCTCCATTCACATTGGATGTAGGCCATAAGTTGAGGCAGACCTGACTCAAAGCAGCAGAATGGGAGGAACGCTAAAGTCCCAAAGCTCTGGAGTAGGGGATCTGAGCTGCTGAGGCCAATAAGTAAGCATCATCCAGAATCCTTTGTCTGAGAAGGCATCACGTGACTTCTGTTGGCCATTCAGATGCTTCCAGGAAGTAATGCACTAGCTGAATCTCCTGACAACTTCCTAGTCACAAGTTCAGAATATAGTGCTTGAGACTGAACTAATGCTGAATGCAGTAGTTGCAGGAATGTGGCTTAGTTGTACATTGCTAACACGATTAAAAGAAATATAGCCAGTAAGGCACGTCTAGTAGAACCTGCCTTCTGTGAAATAAGAAGGCATTATTTTAACAATAATCTGTTTGATCATAATCACACTTCAAACTCTACTTGTTTACTTTTCTGTAAAACCAGAATAGATTCAAGGCACTTCTGTTTTGAGATACTAGAATCCTTTGATTGATTTGTTTTCCTCCTGCTAATCTGATGATTGGAAGTGTGGATTGTAGCCTGCAGCTTTGGCTACTTAAAGCAATACAATCTTCTTACAGCTGAACAGTGAATAAAATAGAAGCTATGAAAAATAATCAATTGTCCCTGAATTCAAGGAAAGTCCAAAGTATGGACTTCTGTTTGTAACATCTTCAAATCCATTTAAATATTCACAAATGTCAAATTCTTCAGTGCTTGAATTATCCTATTTTCATTTTCCTGCAAATATATCCATAAATAAGCTAGTAACCAAGTAAGTAAGGTAAAGGAAAAATATTGCTAGAAATAGTAGAAAATACTGATAGTTTGTAAACTTAAGCATTAATTAACACTGGAACAACTGGTTTTTAACCTGTGCTAGTAAGCCTTATGATTAAAAAGTCATTAAGCAATAAAGAAAGTAGATTTGAGGTTCCTGGTAGATCTCTAATTTGTGGTAAATTGCCAGATGTTTGTAATTCCTGTCATAATACTGGCAACCACAGAGAGGATGCCCTAACTACTTAGCCACGCTACCCTTATTTTTTCTGGTGTGGATGCTTCCAAGTGGTCCAGTGTGCTAATGGTTGGGAAAAGCTTCCCGTGTGGCCCCCTCACAACACTTCTGAGCCCATTTACTCATTTAGTGTTCCAGGAAGAGACCAACAAAACTAAATGGTGGTTGCTTGGGATTTCAATCCAACCTTGCAAAGTAAGAATGCTAAAACACCCACAAAGCGGTGGCACAGTGATGGTTCAACAGGAGCAGTTAAACTCACCAAGTATAAACCAAATCACAAACTGGTTTGGTTTTCTAGTTGGTTTGTGGTGGTTTGTAGTTCATGGTTCATGTTTATCCTTGTTAGGACTTGGAGGACTTGGAACAGCATTTAGTGTGGCTGAGAAGGCCAATTCGAGAGTGACAATCCCTTCCATGCAGAAGACAATCTGTCCCCTGTCCAGCTCCCTGATTTTGTTCCTTTCATGACTGCCTCTTTGCCTCGGCCTGCTGGACAAGGGTCTCTTCAAATTGGGAGAGGCTGTGATGCAACACCTGCCTCCAGGCTGAACATTCAGATGTCAACATTTCCCATCTGTTGAAGTCCACCATTTTCCAGGTTCATGTCCATCTCTAATGGGAATATAAAAGGAACATTAGAGCTGTACTGGACTTGCTCAAAATTTAGGAGAGGGGTTATGTTTCCAAGAGACTTGTAAACATCAAAGATCTTTTCCCTTCCTCCACTGCCCTTCTCAAAATGTGGGGGGATAGAGAAATTAAAATAATTGTATATACAGTATCACCTGGTGCCCATATATCCCCCGACTTATCCCTTCTACTGGTTTCCAGATTGTCAGGATTCCACTGGGCCAAGTATGTTATTGACTGAATAACTCCTGTAGTCTTTCACCATCTCCCTGTACAAACAGCTGTTAAAATGTAATGGGAATTATGCCAGTCAAATATGTAATTCCTCATATCACTGTGAGCCTTCACAGTTTAAGATATCTTTTTTAGATCCAACTTGGTACTCAGTATATCACCTCAACCACACAATCTTTCCTTTGCAATCAGAATGCAAGTGAAGTTTGTGTCCACCCCTTGATGACCAGTCATGAAACAAAACATTCACAAATTATATGAGATGAGGCAAACTCAAGGGATTACAGCTTTTAATACTTAACAAAATTATTGCTTCTACAACAAGCTCTCTGCAGCATCTAGGTGGACCCATTAACAATGGCTTTAGCTCCCATATCTTGCCTTATCTATCTATCTATCTATCTATCTATCTATCTATCTATCTATCTATCTATCTATCTATCTATCTATCTATCTATCTATCTATCTATCTATCTATCTATCTATCTATCTATCTATCTATCTATCTATCTGTCTGTCTGTCTGTCTGTCTGTCTGTCTGTCTGTCTAATAAATTAAATAGCAAAAATTTATTTTAGACAACCACATTACAGATAATACAATTAACTATTCATGTTACTTATCAAATATTTTAACACTCTAAACACCAGCTATTCATATCATTTAACAAAATTACACTTAATCTTGAATCCCCACTCCATCCTAGAAATTTACCGACCAACGATCTGAGCAATGTAGCTTATTTCCTAAGTAACTTTATTGCAACATTCCTTATTTGTTTTATTTGTAGCCAAATGGTTCTTATTTGCTTTGCTTTCTCTTCTATTTGTCTAACATCAATTAGTTCCCCTGATTCAAATAAATCCTCAATTCTATATATTTCAGTTTGTTTCCAATGTTTAAATTGCATATATTTCTCATGAGATTTAAAATTTGGGTGATCCAGTAGAGGACATAAGGGGGATATTGGGGGAGCAAAAGTTTTCATATGTTTTCGCCATATCCTATATGTTTTTAAAAAATAAAAGGATTCTGTATTTGTTCTCCCTTTCTACTCTGGTTTCTCTTCAGTTTGTATAAATCTTTCACCTTTTCATATGCAATATAATGCCATCACCATAGCTGACTCAATCCATCTAGTCCCTTGCCAACATATATTCTACTCGGCAGTTGCTGTTGCAGGTCTTGGGCATGTTTCTCTTTCCCAGTCATAATACCGGAGATAATCTTAGCATCTTAGAACAGCAGAGCTAGAAGACACCTTCTGGATCATCGAGTCCAGCCCCTATCAAGGAGAGACAGAAGGGAATTGAACTCTCAATCTCTGGCTCCACAGCCAGAAACCTAAATGACTGAGCTATCCAGCAGATACTTCTTTCACTGACGATGCCAGAAACTTTATTGTCTGCATGCAAAGCAGCTCACGGCTCTATCATTTCTATAATATTAATATTTGCTTCTTCTGTTCTACAACGCCTTTCTTCCTTTCAGTGCTGGTTAAGTAAAACGATAAAATTTTGTTAAAATTTCCAAGATGCCATTACTGAAACTACTATTGAAGTGTCAAGATTCATTAATGTTTCCAGTCAAGCTGCTGTGTTTGCATTCATTTGGAACATTCTTTTCACTTGGTTTCAAAAAAGCCTACACACAAGACAGCATACAAGAAGCCACACTTAATGCTGTTTTATTTCCATAGGAGTTTAAAGGCATATATGCTCTCCATTGAATTATGTCTTAAGATTTGGTATCATGTAATTTTTGTTTGTTTGTTTTTGTTTATGATAGTATGAATAGAAATAAAATCCACCTCAGTATTTGGTCTCTTGAGGCATTTGTTAACTTGGCAAAAGGATAAAGAGGTCAGCTAATTTTTTTTTTTTTTGGATTAGGAAACTTAAATTTAACCCAGTTGCTAAAATTTGCCTAAAGATTTCCTCCCCCACCCCTCTTCTGATCAATGAAATGATAGATCAGTGATGGTTCTAAACTTACTGGAACACACATCCTCTGAACTGCATTTTTGGTTAACTAACTGTATCTTGTTCTAATGCAAAACACCACCGACTAGTATATAAAACCTTCAACTGAACAGTAAATTATACGCTAATATATTTTCCTCTCAGCATCTTTTAATCCAAGACAACCCTGCCAGTTCATTATCCCTGCTGTGGCATACCCTGCCTCATGCATCTCCAAGGAGTTAACCTACTGGAGAAGGAAGACTTCAGATCACTCTCCCAGCCTGCTCAGAGAGAGCTCCACTGATGGCATTTCTCCACAGTCACAGAAAACTAGTCCTGTATTCAAGGAGCCCCCTTTCGCTTGATTATTCTTTGATTTTCCTACTTCATTTTTAAGTATCTTCAAAGTGGCCAAGCTGGAGTCTTGACCTGATGGGGGATGCTCTTCAGCATTTATTCATTTGACAAGGTATGTTGTTTATTCCCTCCATAGGTTTAGGCCAGTCTCTTCCGGTTTAATATTTAGAGCTTGAGACGTTTACAGAGAACTTTTCCATGATTGTAGCCATCATCTAGGGGGGCTGTTGTCCAGAAACTGGATGGGTTTGGTGCTGTATTACCTCATTATTTGCCAGCCCCTCTTGACATACTTCTGGAGTTATTCATAATTAGTTATGCATTATTCATGTGATATGTTAATGTGGTTAAGAGGCGGAACCCAAAGGAGGTGATAAAAGGTGGAGCCTGAAGGGAGTCGAGCGCAGTCAGTCAGTGTCTGAGTCTGGATTCAGAGAGAGAAAGATAGTTTGGGGGTCTGAGGAGTTAGAGTCTGTGGATGAGTTAGAGTGTAACCCGTGATAATTAATATAGAAGGTTAATATTGATGATTGAAGAATCTTGAAGAATGTGCTTATGAATTATTCCAGAAACCACCTGTAATTAATAAACCTGTTTTGTTAAAAAGTCAGTACTGGATGGACCTTCGTCTTTTCTAAGTAAACTAGGTTGATAAAGAGATCAACTGGTGGCAGCACATCAGAGGGTGTGCTGAGGTACCTTGTGAGCTCTGTGTTTGGGGAAACAAGCAGGGGCCACGAGGGCAAGCACCACACCAAGGTGTGATGTTTATTCTCTCCATAGGTTTAGCCCAGTCTCTTCCGGTTTAATATTTAGAGCTTGAGACATTTGTAGGTAATTTTTCCAAGATTGTAGCCATCATCTAAGGGGGCTGTTGTCCATGAACTGGATGGGTTTGGTGCTGTATTGCCTTATTTTGTTCATTATTTGCCAGCACCTCTTGAAATGGACTTTTTAATCGAGGGGGGGGGCAGGTTTCAGGCAGACAGTAATAATTCTACATGATTCATTAAGAGCTCCATCCACTCATTTGGAGGACATAGAAGGAGCCTCCCCAAAGAGTGGAAAATCACTGTGAGTGCATTTGGATGCCCCTGGGCAATTGTGTGCCACTGGCCAGTCTTCCACTTCCAAAAGCGTTGCACTGCAAAAGTACAACATGGATTGGCCTCAGTCTAAATGCTTTTATTCAGGTATGGGGGGAAGGGGGCTTCTGTACACCATATATATACATTTTTCTATAGCCATAAGGTTACTTGTTGTATGTCTTTCTGTGGGGAACCAAAAAGTATCTCTGCAGCATTTCTGTTAATGTCAAGAACCACTGTCTGCCTAACAATTTAAACATCTCCCCACCAAAGCTTTCTCAAAAGTTTGCAGTCTCCATAGAATGGTTTCTACGACTCACTTCAGAATTCTTTACAGATACCAATGAAAATTTTGTTTCTACTTATTTCCATATCCCTTTACCCTTTTCTTACTGAAATGTATTTTGTGTTGAAATCCATTTGTTCAGCATGTGTGCCTGGATGTGTTGTAGTCCTGAGTGAGATAACAAACTTCATGGAGTAACTCCAAGCTATCAAAGGTGCACAATTGAGAATTAGATTGGGTTATGGTTTCAGGTCACCTGGCGGTGGGTGGCTGATAGAAAGATAAAATGTCCTCGTCTGTTTCCTGGACTGAAGCATAGCAAAGGGCAAGCACGTGTCCTGCTGTCCTCAGTAAGAACCATGTCTCTTAATTTGACTCCATTTTTCCCTCCCCAGATTCCACTGGGAGGGTGCAGGCTCTTAAACATTTTCTGCTGAGACCAGTTCAGGTGAAACAAATCCAGTTTGATACACCAGAAAAGTGAGCTGGCTACTCTCTTCAAGTTACTTTAAAATGTCACTTTGGCTAAAAGGGTGAAAAGGCAGGTGCTTTGCTTTCAGTTCCTTTTAACATTCCACATGTGTGCATGATGGAAAACTCTCTGCCCACCTCTGAGGAGACATCCTTCAGTTTGGCAAAATAAATCCCTTTTAATTCTGCACAGGGAAGGGCCGGGTGATTTTTGCAGGGTTATTAGAAAAGACTTTATTTTTGCTTCATTATATTTTTTTTTCCTGAGAGGAGTGCATGGCTAATCTTTCCCCAAAGCATATACAAATAGAACAATTTGAATTTCAAGGCAATTCAAAATGGAAGGAGGAGAGCTATAGGGAGATTGATGAGAAATGGGGAAGGACTCTGAGGAGCTGAAGGCCACTGGTTTACCACTCATGGGATACAGAAGGCCATGCTTAATCTTGACACAACTGGTCTTTCTGATCGAAGGATGAATGCCAGAGAACTCTGTGGGATAATCTTCCCCATTAGATTTTTGATACTGTTTATCTTATGGACTTTGGTCATATAGGAAATATGATGGAGGGTACAGAAATGCTTCACTAGATCCAAGCCTTTCCTGTAATAATAAGATACTAGACATGGGTACAAACTGGGGTGTCATATGAAGTACTGCATGATGACAAAAAAGGTGAAAGTGCTGAACTTTACTGGCTGATACCTTCACCTCAAGTAAATGGCAAAGGACCTCTCTTCTGCTTTCCAATACCTGAGAGCATGTGGAATACAGTGGTGCCCTGCTAGACGATTACCCCACAAAATGACGGATCTGCATGACGATGAGTTTTTGCAATCGCCACTGCACTTCGCAAAACAGTGTTTCCTATGGGCGATTTTCACTGTATGATGTTTCGGTCCGTGCTTCGCAAGATGGTTTTTTCCGGGACCGATGCTTCGCAAGATGACGATTTTCATAGCTGATCGGTGGCTTCGCAAAATGGCTTCCCTATGGGCGATTTTTGCAAAATGGGTGTGTTCAGGACCGATGCTTCACAAGACAGCGATTTTAACAGCTGATCATCGCTTTGCAAAATGGCTTCCCTATGGGCAATTTTCACAAAACGATGACTATTTTCCCCATTGGAACACATAAAACAGATTTCAATGCCTTCCAATGGGGAAACGCTTTTCGCAAGACGATGTTTTTGCTAAACAGCAATTTCAGTGGAAGAGATTAACATCGTCTTGCGAGGTACCACTATATATTATATTATTGGGTATGCCACATTTTTGCTCAGTTTGCTTAGGTGCTAGTTAGGATTGGGTAGGTGGGTGGATTGGTTTGTTGAGCTTCACTTTGATCGGGACTGCGTGTGTGAGACTCCACAGAGTGCTTGCTTTCTTGTCTGGGTTTTGAGTGATTTGTCATCAGTCAGTTCTAGATATTATAGTCTGTTTCCCACTTTACTTTCCCCCTCCTCTTTATGGGTTTCAGGATTGTTTTCCCTTCCCTTTGCCTCGCCTGAGCTGGGGATATGTACCAGGAGTTAGCCAAAGCAAGCCTACTGCTACTGCACGAATAGAGATTTTCCCCACACACCACAATCTCAGCTTGATCTTCAACACAAAGGATGCCCATTCCTGAACAAAACAGTCAACATCGGCAGCTTTTATAAAGAAGACAAAGAGGAGGAGGAGGAGGAGCAAACTTTGGGGATGGCATGCCTGAAAAGCTGCCTGTATACAGTTGCCCCAGTACATCCTCTCTGTGATTTCCTATTTCCCCAAGTTTCATGACAATGTGCAATACCACACCAGAAGTCACAGCCATTTGTGTGTTCCCATTCAGGTGAAAAAGAATTTGAGATATTTGAAAAACTCAAGATCAGCCTGGCTCTGGGACCAAATTAGATCAGCCTTGGTTGTGCTTGGTTATTTCAAGCCCTAAATGCACCTGGGTCAAATCAGGGAACACACACACACCCTTAATTTCACAATTCATTCCACTTCTGAATTTCATTTTCTTCAAATTCCAAAATGTACCATGCAAAGAAATAAGAGACTGGGTTATGGTACACAATAAACTTAAAGGAACTCAGCAGTCAAAGAAGGAGTTGGGGCTGCTCGGCAGAGAAATGATGACATTTCCAAAACCGCTGAACTTGAAAATACTAATTTTTGCATTAAATGACCAGAAAATCCAACCAAACACTTTCAGGCTGTGGTTTTATCTACTATTAAAAGCTCTATAATAAGCAACTTCTAAAAGCAGCAGGAAACCTAATTATAGCAGTCTCTTTGCAACAACAGCTTCTATTTGCATGTCCCAAACCACAAAAACAGATAATCTGCATTGTCCTACAACATCAGCAGGCTCCTGCCCTTTATCCCACTCTCTTGATGATCTCCTTTGAAAGGCAATGTTAATTCTCTGGGCCTGCCATGCTTACAAGGAAGCCTTACAGCCAAGCAACTCCATGGGAGAAAGAGCAGAACCTTTATTTATAGTAGAGTTTGTGAGCAATTAGAAAGGCAAATGCTTTCTATTATGTTTTTGGCTACCTTCCACTATTTTTGTGTCGGAATAGAACTCTCACATTAAAACAGACAATAGTTTTCTTGACAAGGATTTAGGAATGGTACATGCATTTAATATTGCCTGTGGCTGCTTATCCCTCACATTTTCCGAGTGAAGATAGAATGTTCTGTTCTTGACCAGCTGCCAGAATCACAGGGTGCACACCCATTATTGCTTCTAATGCACACTTGTGAGCTGTCACAGCCTACTGACACACACCAGGTTATCACACCCATGAAAGTAGCTGCACCTTGAGTATAGTATGCACGCACGCACAGCAAAGCTATTGGAAACACTCTTCATTAATGAAAGGTACATGAGGTGCAGGTCTGTTTTCCTGGGTGTACCTCCCAACACATGTGATCTAGATGGAAAATGGACCTGCTCAAAGATGTTTGTGCCAAGGAGGCAATTGTTAGGCACCGAGATCCAGGCTGCAAGCTTATAAATATGTACCTGGAAGCAGATCCCATTGGGGCTGATTTGTAAGTTGGTGTGTATAGAGTTGTTAGTCTCCACGATTGAGTATACTCGTATTGCCTGGAAGTTCCAAGCTGAGGACTCTAAAGCACTGTGTCATGTGAGGTCCTCATCAACTGTGAATTCTTTCATTGGATCTGTGGAAGCTGTATTGTAATTAATGATGTTTTTCATTTCACCTTTAAATGGTGCCCAATCATGCTATTAATCTGCCCTTCCTGCAGGCATTGCATTTTCAAATAAATCCTCTCTGTAGTTATCTCTTCAGTATTTCAGAATTTACTCTACTGAAAATCAGTGTCTTAGCATACTAGTCATCCCCTGAGCTAAATATTGGATTTGTGAGATTTCTTCCCTGTGATTAAAAAGGACGACTGGCTTTGTTTGGTTTTTGCATTACTCTCTACAAATATCTCAAAACACGCTCACAAAATGCTCATATCAAAGTAATGCTAAAAATATGGCACCAAAAATCTTTTAGGCTATAATCCTGTGCACACTAACCTAATTGAAAGTCCCATGGAAGGTAGTGGAAAGCTACTTCCGTGTAAACACACTATACATCTTCAGGAACCCCAATGCAGTGTCAGGTATCTGAGAGGTAATCTTCTCCCATATATGTCAGCTTATCTTTGACCTTCAGCTGAAGCTTTGTTCTCTTCCCCAACTTTCTGAAGCAAAGGGATGGCTATGAGACAGGGACAATGGAAGAGCTGCTAAAGCTTTACAACTGTTCTGACATATATATATATATGTTTACACAGAGAGAGAGAGAGAGAGAGAGAGAGAGTCTAATGATGTGCATAAGCCCCCCGACCCAGTCAATGCCTGAATAAAGGACACACAGGACAGGCCTGACCTGTTCCATGTCCTTTTGGGGTCACTCAAATTTGTTGCTTGTCCCAGAGAGCCAGGCATCCTTTTCTTGGCTCCCACTTTTCCATGTATCCCATGCAAGGAAAGCTGCTCTCAAGGCCACTCCCCACCCCCAGGTCTTCCACTCTTTCATAGATTTTCCCGTCTCCCTCCTCATGACTGCCTGCCTGGCAATCATCATGGGATCCACGTCAAAGAAGGGCACTATCAAAGTTTTCTTCTACTTCTAGAAAAACCAATTGCTCCCCCAAGTCAGGTACTGAGTGAGAATGCTGATGTGTTGCTACATTGCCCATGATGGAGAAGATACACTTGTTGGGGATACTGGGGGGGGGGGGGGTACAATGTATTTTCCTCAACATCTGAACCAGACCAGTGTAGATAATCTTAAAACTGCAGAGCTGGAAGGAACCATATGGATCATCAGGGCCATCCCTTGTCAGGGAGGCACAGTGAGAAATCAAACTTCCAACCTCTGGCTCCATAGCCAGATACCTAAACCAATGAGCTAAGATGCCAGAACTCCCAAAGATGTCTTCTGGTGTTCTGTACTCTTGCCTGAGTATTTCACACTTCCATGGTCAAAATTTGCTGCCATTTTCTCGGGGTTTCCCTCTTCCTACAAAGGGTGCATTCCACACTTATACTTTAGAATGACTGAAAAGGGCCAGTTGTCTCTCCTTAAAGGGCCCCTGCAGCCAGCTGGGTCCTCCTCTAGTCCTGCTCTGAGTTCCACCTCTTCCCACAGTATCATGGTGACACAGCTTTTGCAGCAATTGCATCAGGCAATGGAATGACCTCTCTCCAGAGATCCACCTGTAAAGCAAACACAGATAAAGAGAAGCAGATATCCTTAACACGCATAATCTTAGAGGAAGCATTCCTCCATGCGCAAGAGAATCGGGGGTAGGGAAGAAAGTGGGGATGGCAAATGGGGGAATACCTCTACTACAAATACACCTGTCACCTGCAATTTTTTTATAAGCACTTCTACAAGAATAGGGCAGGATTTCTGCCATTTCAAGCCTTTTTTTTTAATTTTGGGGCAGCTTTCAGATCAGGCACAAGAAAGAGAAATGTTGATATATGAGGTCAAAAGATGATTATTTCTTTCACTGAATAAGGGGTGGCTCAGTAGGGCATCTTGCTTTCTCCCCTCCTGCTTTTTAAAAGTTCCATAATAATAATGTGCCATCAAGTCAATTCTGACACAGTATTCCTTACTTAGAAGTTTACCCCCCTTTTCTAGGGGTGCCCTTGGATTGTGCAGCTTGCCCAAGGCAACATAGGCTGGCTCTTCTCACAGAAGGCACAGTGGGGACTTGGATATCCATTCTCAGGCTTTGCAGCCAGAGACCTAAACTACTGAGCTATCTAATCAGTCCTCCAGGCCTGCACTAAACTGAAGCTTTATGATCACAGCCTGATCCTAAAGATTTCTCCACCCGCTTAGCTGTACCAAATATTCAGTAGGGGATACAAAGGCACATTCCACCATTTTACACTTTAAAAATGTATTTTACATTAAAAACATAAATATAAATAAAACAAGTCACCTTATTTTGTGCCCCATTGCAATAGCAAACAAAGCAAATAAGGAGATAATGCTATTTGCCACCTGTGAAAAGGAGTGTTGAATTGATGGGTGTCATTTCGAATCTCCGTGACGGATAACATATTAATTGTTTAATCTAACCATTTAATTAACTAATTGTAGCCCTAATGGGTTTCAGTCTGAAAGCAATGCAAATAATCTATCATGTCCAATTTATAACTACATTTTGTACCATTGTATATAATGATCTGAATAAAAGTCCCTTTGAACCCAGCTTATTTTTCAGTAAAGAAGCATAGAACTGACTGTAAATGATATTTAAATCTGAATTGATAATCCTTCATCTTAATGACACCTAATTCCTCATCATGACCGTTAATAGGTGCAGATTGTGTTTCAAGAGAAACAGCCACTACCATTCTTATATAAATCAACTCATGAAGGTTTGGATTTCAGCATAACAGGGTGAGATACATTCTGACTTCACAGAAAGGGAGAAAATCTTGGGGTTTGAACTTTTCTCACACTCATGTCCACACCTATTTCTCAGTTCATTCTATTTCCTCTAACAATAGCAAGATTGTGTAGAACAGGTAAAGCAAACGGAGGAAGAAAATGTGCTTATTGTTCTTCTGCAGGGAATTTTAGAACAACATCATAGAAGTGGCAACAGGCAACATGTGGCTGATGGACAGCGTGCTTAATCTCCAGTCACTTCTGTGGCCCACAATCACCCTGGAGTTGGGCAAGGAGACACATTATAGACAACTGCACTCTTGATCTCCAAAGAAAGCACAGGTGCAGTGCTTTCTTTGGAGTAAGTCCATCTCCCACAGTGAGATGGACTTACTTCACTGAAAAATTGTCTTCTTGGAGTTTAGGAATCCAAAATGGAGGTGAGCTTCAAATCACCTCTGATTTTGAAAACTTGTGGAGAGAAGTTTTGTGAGAATATGGCTCTCAGCAGATCCTGAGGTATGTATGAAAATTGCTCACCCTGCTACTGAAAGATGCTTACATCCATCAACTCACATCACTTATGAAAGTACAGAGTAGAGATGGGGACCAATAAAAACAATGGTGATTCATTTTGATCCGTTATTCATCAAGGTTATCAATGAATACGAATATACGAATATTCTTCGACAAATCAATCTGTTGATTCACCTGCATTTTAAATGGCTATAACACTGGCCCCCAACCACCCAGAGACACCAAATTTGCAGAAAGACTTGTTTATCTTTCTGGCAATCCAGGGTATCTGCAAAACTATCTTCCAGCACCATATTTCAAACGAATCAAATCTTGTCCTCAGAATACAGAAGGCAACAAGCATGATGATGGAAAGGTGTGGAGTAGTGTGTTCATATTCACTTTTCTTTCACACATGTTAATGAAAACCATATAATTCCCAATAAAGGTATTCTAAAAGTAAGCAAGCTAAATGTTCAAAGTAGAGATCACAATAGTCCTGTCCCCTCCATTACTTCCATCAGCATTTTCACAGGGAAGGAGCTCTTATTTTCCAACATTCTTGATGTCATGGAGAGCCTTCACATACAGGAGCTTCTCCACCTCAGAATGCCACCCTTCACAGGAGAAGAGTGACAGTAGAGGGTGAGAACCTAGTGCAACCCACTACAGCGCATATTCCTTGCCCAATTTTGATAAGTCTTAGCAGAGCTTTTGACTTTCAAGGTTTTTTTTTTTTGAGGCTTTTTTATGTTTATTGTTTTCCCATCTTCTTCCATAGATTTTGGGGAAAGAGCCTGTTAAAGGCAAACAATTTGTTTAAATGAAAGAGGAATACACCCATGTTTTGTGCCTTTTCATGTTTCTCTCTTTTAGTTAACCTTTCTTGCATTTTTGTCTTTTACACTGCCTGGGAAGATTTTAATCCAACAATATTGCCACAGTGCTGTCAGCTGGATATTTTAAAATAATAACCAATCAGGACATCCATAATTACAGAAATGTTCAATATTAAGAAGTTTTTGTGTTATCCAACTGATTCTACACTTATTCTTAGATTTGTTGTGGCAAAATATATCACATCCTCTTTCTTCCACATTTGAAATGTATCAATTTTGGTAAGAACTTCTCAAAAACAATCTGAAATGAAATTCTCACCCAGACAGTTGTTTGTTTGTCTGTCTGTCTGTCTGTCTGTTTGTTTGTTTGTTTAAATGCCACCCATCTAGACATAATCTACTCTGGGCGGCTCACAACATACAAGATAAAAACAATTTAAAATATACACAGTTTTACATAGATAAAAACAAAGCGATATAAAATATAAATACAGTAGTAGATTTACAATTTTAAACAATTAATTTAAAGCAAACAGTCCCAAGATGGCATGAATCAAAAGAAAAGAAATAAGAGTCACTTAATTGACTGAAGGGAAGGCCTGCTTGAATAGCCAAGTTTTCAACTGGCTTTTGAAAATGCCCAGCGAGGGTGCCAGCCAAATTTTGGTAGGGAGGGTGTTCCACAGCCAAGGGGCCACCACCGAGAAGTCCTGGTGTCTTGTTTTTTCCTTCTGGGCCTCCCTCAGCGTCAGATCCCTCAGCCATCCCTGCTGGCTATGTTGGGTGATTCGGGTAGATCTCAGTAGGAGAAGACGATCTGCCAGATATTGAAGTCCCAAACCGTTTAGGACTTTATATGTAATCATTAAAACTTTGAAGTCAATGCGGAAACGGATGGGCAACCAGTGCAAAGCAGTTAGAGTGGGGGAGATATGTTGGTGTTTTCTCATCCCACTAAGAAGCCTGGCTGCGGCATTCTGGACCATCTGAAGTTTCCATGTCAGCCTCAAAGGTAGCCCAATGTAGAGTGGATTAGAGTAGTGAGGGCCCCCCCCATCAAGATAGGGTCGCAGCTGGGCAATCAGCCATAGATGAAAATAGGTGGAGCGGACCATGGACTCCACCTGGATTTCCATGGTAAGTGCTGGGTCCAGATGTATCCCCAAGCTGCGGACCTCACTCTTTGCGGCAAGGGTCGTCCCCCCAAAAGAAAGGTAGTTACCTATACAACTGATGGAAGGACCACCCACCCTCAAGACCTCCGTCTTGTCCGGGTTTAGCCTCAACCCATTTGACTTTATCCATTCCAATACAGTCTCCAGGCAGCACTGAAGGGACAGGATGGCATCCACTGAGGTAGATGAAAAGGAGATGTAGAGCTGTGTGTCATCAGCATACTGGTGACACAGTGCCCCACACCCCCTGATGACCCCACCCAGTGGTCTCAGATAGATGTTAAATAGCACTGAAGAGATGATCGACCCCTGTGGAACCCCACAGTTGAGACTCCACGGCTGAGACACTCTCCCCAAGCTGAACTCTCTGGGACGGTCCTCCAAGAAGGAATAGAGCCAGGCAAGCACCAGGCCACCAACTCCCAACTCAGAGAGCCTCCCCAGGAGGATACCATGGTCGATGGTATCAAAGGCTGCCGAGATGTCGAGGAGGACCAACAAGGATATATTGCCCCCAGTGGCCTCCCTCAGCAGGTCATCCATCAGTGCAACCAGTGCCGTCTCTGTACCGTAGCACGGCCTGAAGCCTGACTGGAATGGGTTCAGGGCGTTGGTTTCATCCAAGAGCGCCTGGAGCTGATCTGCCACCACCCTCTCAACCACTTTGCTAAGGAAAGAAACATTGGCGACGGGCCTATAATTGCCAATGTCATCCGTCGCCAAATTTGGTTTCTTCCTAATGGGCATAATGAGTGTCTCCTTGAGGGCAAGGGGTACCTTGCCCTCCTGAAGAGACCCATTAATTATTGCAGTGGCCCATTCAGTTGTTATGGGCCTGGCTGCTTTGATTAGCCAGGCCGGTCAAGGGTTGAGAGAAGAGGTGGTGGCCCAACAGCGATCAAGCGCCTTGTCCACCAAATCTGGTGTCACAGGCTGAAAGGAGTCAAGAGTTACCGGGCAAGGTGGAGCGCTGCTCGATCCATTGTATTTAAAAAAGGAGAAAGGTCATGGCGGATGGCCTCCACTTTGGATTTAAAAAATGCTGCAAATTGGTCAGGTGAGATGCTAGCGGGAGGCCCTTCACCCAGCCCAATTCTGGATAGATCGCGAACTATACGGAAAAGTTCTGCCTGCTGGTTGGAAGCTTCACTTATCCAGTCAGCGATGTAAGATCTTCTAGCAGCCTTTACCTTAGCTAGGCAACAGGTAGTTGCAATCCTGACAGCAATCTTATTATAATCCGTTTGTTTCTTTCTCCAAATGCACTCTAGCCGTCTCCTTATTTGCATCATCACTCGTAGATCCTGATTATACCAGGGTCCTGGCTGAGCTCTGCTTCTGAGAGGGTGTTTGGGAGTGATCGTATCTACAGCCCTAGTAGCGGCAGAGAACCAGTCAGCGACCAGAGCTTTGACAGGAGCGCCAAACAGTTCTGCTGGAATCCCTCTCATGGTATCCTGGAAACCCATTGGATCCAGTAACCTTCAAGGGTGGACCATCAAAATAGATCCATGCTCCCTACGAGGAGAGAGTGCCATTGTGAGGTTACATTTTATTTTTATTAGGTGGTGGTCTGACCATGACAAGGGTACTGACACGAAGTCAGTCACAATCGGACCACACTCGCTACACTCGGTGGAAAAAAACAGGGCGAGCATATGGCCACCGATGTGCGTGGGGCCATTGACATGTTGGGAGAAGTTCAAGGAAGCCATGGTTTCCAAGAACTCAAGAGCTGGACCGGATACCTCTGCGTCCGCATGGATGTTGAAGTCACCCAGGACCAAAAGTCTCAGGGACTCCAACGGTGCCGCAGAGACGAAATCCACCAGCTCCGGTAGGGAAGTGGCTGAGTCATGGGGAGTGCGGTAGCCCAGCAAGATCCCAATACCATCCCTGGTCCCAATCCACACATGAAGGGCCTCCAAAGCTGGCTTCACAACCAAGGAGCGCCTAGTAACCTCTAGAGATTTTCTGTAGATAATGGCAACTCCCCCCGCCCCTCCTGTCTGCCCTGGTTCTGGACTGCGTAACCTGTAGGACAGGAAAGGGTCAAAGGAACCCCTCCTTCCCCACCCATCCAGGTCTCAGTTATGCATGGCAGGTCTGCATCATCTTCCAGAATAAGATCTTGAATAAGCTGGGATTTGTTGAATACAGGTTCAGAGTAGAGGGCCAGCTAGGCTGCCTACCTCGATATTGGCAGTTGGTCACAGTGCCAGAACAGTGAACATCCTTCAAACATCTGTTCACTGTTCTTCTAACATGAGTAGGCACTGTGCCAGTGCCATATCTCCCTCTACCCATAATCACCATGATGTTAGAACCCTCGCTGGGCTGGCAGGCCTTCCTCTCCATATCAGTCAAGAAAGTAGAAAGAAGGGGGAAAAATACCACCAAACAGTAATAAAAATTTACAAATACAGTCAAACAATAAACATTACTAACAATAAACATTAGCAATAAACAATATTTAACAATGAGCATGAACCAAATTAAATTAAATTAAATTAAATTAAATTAAATTAAATTATCCCTTCATATAGACCTATTCCGCCTCACTCGGACCTGAACCTTTTTCTGTCCTGGTGTTTCAACAGTAGGTATTATTAAAGTTGTAGAGGGGAGAGTGCAGTTCTTATGCAACTGGCATGCTTCAGCAGGGAAGAGAGGGAAACATTGTAGCACAAAGGTTAAAGCTAGTAGAAGAGTTCCTGTTGCCCCTCTCTTCTCTCGGAGAACAGTTTTTACTAGTTCTAACATGGTGACTCGCCGATACCACCAGCAGTAGTGGCCTACAACCGGCAGATGTCTCATTCCAGGGCAGATTTCCAGCTTCCACAGCCAGGTTCTTGGATCACTGTCTGACAGAGCCCCGGGCATGACGACCTACTTTGCGAGACCTCCTGGCGTCCCCGAAGTTGCACAGTTGTTCCAACAGCCTCCAGCCATGGCCCCTTATTCTGAACAGTATCCTTCCGAGCTCTGCTCACCAACCAAGCTCCAGCCCCCGTATATCGAGCTCAGTGTTGGTCTTTCCTTGCTTGCACACAATCGCCCCACTGGTTGTCCTGCAGCACAGCCCCCAGTTTTAAGCACTGAAGCACCACCAGTTCTTCGAAAGCCCCCTCACTTCCAACTCCTCTCACATCTTCAAGGTCTCAGAGCTGGTGAGGGGGTTTCTTCGAGCCTCACAACGCAGACACCAGGCTCAGGGTCAGGCGAGCTCCGGTCTCCCAGCTCCAAACGAACTTCGGAGACCTTGCCTCGCTGTGCCAACCACAGCAGGCAGCTTCTCTCCCATTCACCGCACCGCCAGAAAGCAGCAGCCAGTTTCGAGGCAACAGATTATAACTGAGTGAGGGGGGAGAGCAGTTTGAGGCAAGAAACAACACAAAGCAAAATAAAGAAGAGCAATAACAAAGAGAGGTAAAAGAAAGGGAAAAGAAAAAAGAAAAGAAAAGAAGAAACGGACCAAAGCCGCGGAGAAAACGCTCCCAACCAGCTACTGGTCCGCTATCTTGGGCTGCATTTTTCCTCCAATAATCTAAGCCATACTGCTGTGCAGCATTGAATCTCTGTCTCCTAGCCTCATTCCTCATAGTGAAAGTACTAGTCAACTCATAAACTTGTTTGTGTGGCATACTGTGTTGTTAGCTATTAGCAAGCTCCTCATTTGCTGTAAAAACGATGCTAGTGTGCTAATAATTGATGATAGATCATCTTGACTCTTTATTTCCTAGTGACATTTCTTCATTTTGTGTCCCCCCAGAGTAAAGTTTGCTTAATTCCCAATAGCATATGTTGTGAAATCAAGTAATTTGTTGCTCATTGCCATATGTTTGTAAATGAGCCTCAGGAGTACAGTTGTAGACATGATAAAGGTTAGGAGTGAGATACTTTGGCAAAACTGCACAAGTTCATATTTAGGGTTGCTGGATACCATTGTCTCCTTGTATTTTAAGATCCTTAGCAGGGAGTTGGACCTGATGGCCTTATAGGCCCCTTCTGACTCAATTATGTGATCTTAAGGGGTTGGTGCACCACCTTCATAGATCCACTTGGTGAGGACATGAGAGAGGTCCTTTTTGTGGTTACTTCCTGGCTATGCAACTCACTCTCAAGGCAGGCCAGGCAGGCTTTCCCTTGCTGCCCTTTCATCAGCAGACAATTTTTTCTGCTCAGGCAGATTTTTGTCAAGGGACTCGCTGCCAAGAAAGAGGCTTTTATCAGGGATGTCATAATTTTTTTCCACTTTCCTTTAATGTGCTTTTATACTGTTTTAAGTATCTTGTTTTTAAAATTCTGTGGTTGTTTTAATATATAATATGCTTGCTTGCTTTATTTCTATAAAATTTATTGCATTTAGATTTATTTAAAATATTTTTAAACCGAAAGAAAGAAAGAAAGAAAGAAAGAAAGAAAGAAAGAAAGAAAGAAAGAAAGAAAGAAAGAAAGAAAGAAAGAAAGAAAGGGAAGAGGGGTACCAAAGTATCAACTCCTTCTAGAGCAGTGGCCCCCAACCTTTTCTGAACTGAGGACCAATTGGGGGGTCCATGCATGGGGGGTGCGGCACCTATGTGTGCATGTGAGTGGGCCAGGAGTGTGTGAGAGTGTGTGGGCATGTGCAAGAGTGGGCGGGGCACCAGTGCACACATGTGTGGGTGGGGCATGCACAGGAGAGGGCAGGACACCTATGCACATGTGTGGGTGGGCAGGGCACCTGTATGGGGGGCCATGTGTGTGCGTGTGTGCGTGTGTGCGTGGAGAACATACATGCGTGGTGGGTGGGAGATCTGCCTCTGCAGCCCAGTCCTGCCAAGGTCATGGCCTGGTACTGGGCCACAGACCAGGGGTTGGGCACCCCAGTTCTAGAGGATTCCCCTCAAATCAGATTGAGAGCAAACTGCAAATTCAAAATCAACCTAAGTCTTTACTGAAGCAGGCTATAGAAGATATTCTGTTAATGTAAGACAAGAGGGTTGGCCTTGGCCTTTCACATCATGGTACAGACAGTGTTCTTGACCATTTCCCAGAATCATGAAGGAAAGTGGATAACTCCACAGCTTTACCCATCTGGTCAAACTCCCTGATTTCCTCAAATTACCAACAAGTCTCTTGGATCTTTTGCTTGGACCTCTAGTCCTGATTCCCCACTCTTCATCCCCAAACATTCTCTATCCCATTTCTCCTCCAGATCTCTTCCATGTTCCTTTTCCACCCTTCTACCTGTCTGCCAGCTGTCCAACTTCCCAGAAGACCACGTAAGAATGTAAAAGAATGGCTGCTACTGGCCCATTGATCACTGAACAGCTTACATTTGCAATTCTTTGTATATGTCACTGTTTCAGTGGTATAAACCTATCTTTATGTTTGTATCCCTGAAGTGGCTTGTTTTGTTTCCTCTTATTTGCTGTTTACTTGGATTTCCTAGGAATACCTTACCAAAGCAACCTTCAGGAGAAGGATACTCTTGGACCTCCTAGGCCTAGCTTGAGGCTAATCTTAGCTCTTTGGTCTCGACGCCAAGACAAAGAATGTGCATTTCGCAGGCAGAAATATTCCTCTGGGAATGGATATCTTCTACAAAAAGGAGAATTCAAACTGTTGGAGAAGATGGTCATGAGGCTCTTTGTTCTTTCCCTGTTTTGCATTTTCACTGTTTAGCATATGACTGAGCCATGGAGACTGGATTACAATCTTGCTACATGTCCTTTGTTCAGGGTTATTTCAAAAACAGACAGAGATATCTGTCACATGAGGTACAATACACCAGAATGGCCTACATGTCCCTTGGGCCAACACATTCCCCATCCTGTCCTCTCATTCAGTGCAATCACAAGAATGGAAGCTTCTGCTTCACTTTGAGATTAATCTATTGTGTGAAACCTATCAGAGTTCAAGTTCAAAAACCATGGTTTGAAAATGGCTTATTTTAGATCCACCGTACTAAAACAGAGCCATAATTTATCAGTCACAAATGACATAAAAGTGCTCTCTCTCTCTCTCTCTCTCTCTCCCTCTTCCTCTCCCTCCCTCCCTCCCTCCCTCCCTCTCTCTCTCTCTCTCTCTCTCTCTCTCTCTCTCTCTCTCTCTCTCTCTCTCTCTCTCTCACACACACACACACACACACACACACACACACACACACACACAAGGACCATAAACTCTTCATGTGGATGTATCAAAGCAGAGCAAAAGGAGTAGCCAGCATCATTAGGTGGCTAAGCTGCTCTGAGTCACAATAAACCATGGACAACAATGACATCTGAAATTAGGGAAAGTGATTGGATTCTCTCAATGTTTTTAAATATTTCTGATCAAAGTTCATTATGATGAGTGAACATACTGAGTTTCTTGATAAGGACATTTTCTTTCCATTATTTTTCTCACAGTAATATTGTCATAAAAAGGTAAAGGTTCCCCTTGACAATTTTTGTCCAGTCGTGTTCGACTCTAGGGGGCAGTGCTCATCCCCGTTTCCAAGCCATAGAGCCAGCGTTTTGTCCGAAGACAATCTTCCGTGGTCACATGGCCAGTGCGACTTAGACACGGAACGCTGTTACCTTCCCACCAAGGTGGTCCCTATTTATCTACTTGCATTTGCATGCTTTCGAACCGCTAGGTTGGCAGGAGCTGGGACAAAGTGACGGGAGCTCACTCCGTCACGTGGATTCGATCTTACGACTGCTGGTCTTCTGACCCTGCAGCACAGGCTTCTGCGGTTTAGCCCGCAGCGCCACCACGTCCCTCAATATTGTTATGGTGTGCTATAAATTATAGCATCAGTCAACTACAGACTGATTCCCATGTTCCACAGAACAATTATGTATTACATTTCATTAAAACAAGTAACAGACTTGTTTCCTTGTGGAGTTTCACAGTCAAGGGCAATAACTCTAGGTTTTACTATATAATGAACTGTCACATTTGTCTAACTATGTTCATAGAAAGCGAATTTTCAAATTAATCAACCTCACAGTCATTCAGCTTTTATTTCTAAAGCAAATTTATTATAAGTAAATAGACTGTCAGAGTTAAAGGTTTGATTATTGAAGAATGCAGATGTTTATACAGTATTTATTTTCTCATCATCATCTGCATTCTTCAATAATCAAACCTTGGAGTTACTAGCCTGAAGTCATTGTTTTACTACCCTAATTATCACTTGCAAAAGAGGATAGTGGGGAATTGACAGTGTATTCTGCCCTGCTTTCCTGGCTTCCTGAGTCCAAGCTAGCTAATACATTGCTTTGTAGGTTAAAAAAAAACATGGACTGGTAGGTGTTTCCCTGTTTTCTTTATGAGTCTTCTTGGATTCTGTGCTGAGTTTGCCTCCTGAGCATCTAGCATGGAAATGCAGTAGGTTGCCCAAGGAACAATGGTGACTTTCTCTGACAGTCTGTTTGACCTTCTGTGCTGGACTTGAAGGAGGCCAAGCACTTTCCTCCATTCCCAGCATAGAATTCAATCAGTCTGACAGAAAAGAAAGGGTAAAATCACTTCCTTCCAATGTGGACAGTCAGTTCACCCACCTGGGCAAAATTTCTTGTTGCGTGTGGTGATCAGGCCACTGTTTAAAAATGGGTCTGAGCTAACTTTAGCCTTAATGTTTTCAGTGATATGTATGCTTTTTCCTCAGAAACAATGGATTAGGTACTATACCTATATCTTAGAGCCTGTCAAGACAGGGGAATTTGGGGCTGTCTAGTTTGCACATAAAAAGTCCTTGTCTTCTGCCCAATTTATTTTATCTCTTACTTGAGCGATGTTTCCATTTGCATTGGAGATGTTTATTCTCACATGAGAAGGGTCCACACAGGTCTCTGGGTTGCTAATTTATTCATGAGCATGAATTTACTTGGTTGACTCACATGTAAGTTAACCCAGTTTACTCATGAGTAAGTTTATCCAGGTTACTCATGAGTAAGGAGGCAGAAAGGGAAAATACTGGAGGGAAGGTTGTGGATATAAAAAGGAAACACCCCCTTTCTGCACCTTCCTCCTCAGTTGGGGCTCTGCTGGGGCTGAGCTGCCTTGTGGGGGCAATACCCATGGAGTTGACATTGCCCCCTTCCCCACCTTTTCCCATGACCATCATTAGCTGACTGTGGGGACGTTTTTTAATTTTAATTGACAGATTGAAAGAGCAATGCATCAACCTAGTATGGTATTAAAATTTTGCAGCATCAGTTCAGGAAATATTAAAAGAAGAAGACAAAAATAGAGGAGGTGGTTTCTCCATCTTCCCTTTTAATGTCCCAACTCACCCACTACATCACAGGTTTGTCACTTCAGATATTGCCACCCACAGCTCCATTTGTGTGTGGGCTAATCATCCATACAGGTTTCACAATGTGCTAATTAAGATTGTGTTGAATTGTACCAAAAAGAATACGTGCCCTAGAGCTGTGCCAGAAAAGAGTGGGACAGCTCTTAAAAGGGTAGAATTGACTGATCCAAACAGAAACACCTGTGGGTGGCAGAATTTAGTTAAAACCAAACCGTATCAAAAGTGATCCAACTATCGATACATAGACGCATGTGAACAGGCCCTTAGTTATACCACTTCAGGGGCCAAATGATGAATTACAGATAACTTATTATTAGAAGAAGGAGTTCTTCAAAAGCTGAAAGACCATCATAGCACGAGTTTTTATTTCTTCCATTACTTGCAAATTATTGCTATTATAGCATAAAGAATGTGTAATATTGTATATTATTTATGGACTTCAGTCACAAAAGTCTGCCTGAATCATTTGTCTTGGACGCCTAAGTGGATTTCAGCTTCTAATCGTAGATTTTCTCAAACATGTAATTTGGTCCTCGGACTACAAGCCAGGCATGTGTGACGGACTGCTCCTTCTCTATAAACAGAAATATAAAATAAAAAAAGGTTTTATCTTCTTTATATTTATAAAATACTTCTATTTTATATACAAATAAAATAAAAATATGTGCACACTGAAACATTGATGTTTCAAAGGGAGTCTAGCATATGCCTGTTGTAAAATAAAAATATATATGAACATTGAAACATTGATGTCTGGCAAAGGGACTCTAGCCTGTGTTTGTTCTCCAGTCCAGTTAACATTTAAGTGTGATGACCTTTGCTTGATGTGCTAGTTCTCCATGTATAAAATCCCCTCCCTTCTGGGGCAGCACTTCATCATGTTAACTTCCAAGGTTTTCTAAACTGGTGCAATTGAAAAAAAAAGGTTTAGCATCTTATTTACTATTTCTGAGGTCAAAAGCACTGTTCTGCCTAACTTTACCTAGATTAGAAGCTATGGATGGACGAACTGTTTCACAAATCACAAACTCTCATGATTCAAGATGTCCTAATATAATATTAATTGACTCTTCATCTGATTGCCACGCATTCAAAAGGAAGCAATCCCTGTAGTCAAAATCCTAGTTTACCAGTGTGTAATGACTGCTGAATAAATGTGACTGCAGTCATGGATTTTAAAGAAAACTTGTCTCTTGATCATGGTTCTGTCTGCATTTCACTCAGTTTAAAAATAGCTTCCTGAAATATTTGCAGTCTAAACAGCCTGCCTAATAATCTTTGGTTCATCATGACTAGATTGTCGTTGCCTATAAACTTGTGGAACACATAAGGAGAAAATATGATGTAGTCTTTCTCCTATTAAGCTTGATTCAACACAAGTGATCTCTCATCTCTGCCCTTTTTTCACCCTGTTCTTTTCAGCTGGTTGTTTTCTCATATCTTAGCCTTTGCTAAGCAATATGTGCAAACAAGATTAAACCTTTGTCCACCTCTCCCAGCACCTGCTACTTTTTTATCTCTAGTAGAGTAAAGAAAGACTCGGATAAGGATTGAGTTAAAGGAGAGGATAGGCTCAACACCTGGAATATTTGCAGTCTCCCATTCTAAAATGTTTATATGAACCAAATAATAATAATAATAATAATAATAATAATAATAATAATAATAATAATAATAATAATAATAATAATAATAATAATAATGTACCATCAAGTCAATTCTGACTTAAGGGATTTCTTTTGAGGGTTTCCCAGGTACTCAGAACTCAGTACTCAGAAGTGGTTTACCATTCATTCCCTTCCCTTGGGGTATCCTGGGTGTGCAGCTTGCTCATGGCCATACAAGCTAGCTCTACTCACAGGAGACACTGTGGGGAATTGAACTCCCAGCCTATGGCTCCACAGCAAGATACCTAACTCACTGAGCTATCTATATAGTTCAATGAACCAAACCTGTGTGAAATGTGTGTACATTCCACAGCACCCAATTTCTGCAGCCACAGTCTTTCTTCACCAGCCTGCTGCGGTCACCAAGTATTTGTGGATAACACAACTGCATTGTCATGGATGTTAAAGAAAAAAAAAGCTTACAATTATAAGTGTACAAATGTATATAACTATACTTTGCACATAGAGGCATAGTTTGAAACTTCAGTATGGTTACTAGTGTGTGTGTCAAAGGAAGGAAAATTAAATACAGTCTCAAGTCAAATGTCTCACTTTGCAACTTAGTGGAAACATTGTCCAAAATTCAGATGAATATTTGCGCCAACATAAATGCGATGGTGTAACCTGAAATGGCAAACAGCTGCTAGCTAATGAGTCCCTGACTGAATTCCTAGCTGTGTGCCAGTTATGTGACGCAGAACACAATCAGAAATTCAATCGGGGAGTCATCAATTAGTCGATATTCGTTGCTCCAAATTATGACATTGTATTTTTGTCAAAGTAAATATTCAGTTGAATCTGACCATTCTTTGTAAGAGATACTGAGCTGCAAATAATAAATATTATTATTCAGCCAAAAGGTCACCTTTATTCAGTTCATTGTTCAAGATTAATCTTAATGATTCATCTCCAGGGTATGACTACTTTTAGAAACTCATGAGAGTTCAGTGTACAAAAACAAAGGAAAATCAGACAGCTAGGAGGTTCTTCCTCACACTAGTTCTTGAGTCAGGATATTCTTAATATTAACTTCTCATTCCAGTTCATGATTATAATTTATGCATCTTTGGAATCACACCTTCCGTTTCCCTCAAAGAAAGTCACTCGGTATGGTATCTTGACTTGTAATCAAGGATTGTGATACATTTCTCTCAATATTGGGATCTCTTTTCCAGGTGGAACCCCCATATTAAAAGTCTGATAATGTCTTGGAAGAAATCACACAGCTTATTTATGCCCTAAGGGACATAACCACCCACCCCTAGCCCAAGTGAGAACAGAACTATGAATTCAACAAGGGATTTATATACTACTTCTGGGAGTCTCCTCTGATTCTGGTACTCGTACATAAGGAGGAATGGAGACCATTGTTCAGCACTCTCTTCTGAAGGCTTCATGCAAAAGGAAGCATAGAGAAGGCTTAAGACCCACTTGAAAAAAGGTCCTGGTGCAAGAAGATGTCAAATATATTGCATAATGGGGGAGGCAAGGCAAGGAAGCTGAGCTCATGGGTGAGACTGCAGAGTTAATACAATCAGAATTCATATAACGTTCTATCACTATTGCTGTTCATAAGCTGGTGACATGACATTCATAAAATAGTGCATAAATGTATTCTTTATCACAAATCCCCAATTTAATACACTACTCTGCACATGAAAAATATATTCTTACCTATGTCAATTCTTTAAAAATATTTACGGAAACATGCTTTAGTTAATGGGTGCATGCATCCCACAATGCATATTCCCCATGTTCCCCTCCCCAGAAAAAATGCCTGCACAAATATGTACACATTTTTCTGAGGGGAAAAAGTCCACATAGAATCAGACCAGAATGGTGGTGTTAAGATATATAACACCCCCCCACACACACAGACAGCTGCCATCAGTGAGAGCTAGCCAAAAAAGGCTAGTAGCTTTTTGTGCTGGTCAAGAAGGAGGCCATGTGCCTTCCATCATTTGCAAAATTTGCAATGATGATTTTTTAAATGAAAGATGATGTCACATTTCAAAAAACATTATACTAAATCAAAGGACAGTTTGCAGGTTGTGTGATTTCATTTTAAATTAAGAAATGTTAAATAATGTCAACATGTCTACTAATTTATGCCAATTCCCCATCTAATAGGTATGAATTAGTATTTATGAGCTCTTCTTTCTTTAGCACATTTTGATGTATTACTCAATTGCGGGAATATTCCCATGACTCAAAAACATGACTTTGTGCTGTAAATGAGATTTAAATCTGAAGACATTGCCCTTCATCTTAATAAAGCATAGCTTTTCACTATGATCTCTTGTGATAGCTGCAGAATATGTAAACTATGTTTGTATAGTAGTGTAGCCTTTGTTGTCTATTTTCTCTTGATTGATGCTTCTTTTTTGTTAGAAAAGAGTCGGAGGAGCCTGTTTTCCTCTGCTGATGCTAGAAAAAACATCACACCCTTATTCTGCTAATGATTTTGTCTTTCTTATTTATGGCATTGCCCTTGTCATATGGAAGCTATCACTACCATAAGGTTGAACTCATGTTTAAACCAGACAAACTGACTCCAGTCTTATTTTGGACAGGACTACAATTGACAGGATTACTGTTAACAACAAAAATCCATACATTTTAATTGGAATAGCTTGAACAACTATTCAGATGACATTATGCAGATGTGAAAGGTGGTGTTAAATATTGACAGGCTGTTAGGAAGAAGAAAGTGCAAAAAATATGTTGCAAGTCAAACTGTCGGAGACATGTGAAGCAACAGATGTGATGCTGGAACTCTGTACTCAGCAGATGGTAGAAAATGAAGTAAATGTATTAGCAGCTGAGCCTTCAGACCTGCTTCATCTACAGTAAATGCTTGGAATGATGAATACCAAAAGCAAGAGTCTCTTTGTATTCGCAAAGGCTTTGTATTCGCAAAGAGTCTCTTTATTTCCCACCCAGGCCTGAAGCAGAAGGAGGAAGATGATGGTAGTAGTATTTCCCAGAGCCATGAGTATTGGTGATAGAGTTCCCAGGAACCTCTGAAGCTCTCAGGAGGCCCTGTACACCTGGCATATTTGGTCAACTAATGGATTTAAAATATGGAGGCTGGCGGCTGAAGCTTCCAGAAGTGAACTGAATGACATAGTTTCTACACGAGTCTGCTTCTGAAGTATTAAGAGGCCCAGTTGCAGAGCTCTCTCTGAGCTGGAGTTTCTCTGGCCTACCATTCCCTTCAGTACTTTGCCTTGTGCTGACATCCAAGGTCATAGGTCTATTTGTCAGATCTCTCTGTGGGGGAATTGCCCTATGTTAACTGTGTTGTTCCCTTGAATCAATTGTCTTACGTCATTACTAGTGGGAACATCATGGGCAGGCTCTAGCTCTGGAGGGAATGGGGCCATCCTGCCAAAATATTCACATGCTGAAGAGTCATGGGGTGAATGTGTATAGGAGTTAGACTGGTTTGAGGACTGGCCAGACTTGCATTCATTGCATGGGGTGGATGGTTCACATAGTAGCTGGGCATGACTGTAGTATTCTCAGTCCTGCCATCCATGTGGGTTTCTCTTAGCAGTTAGCATTTGGGTTGGTCAATTCCAGATTAAATCAGCTGTAATCCATAAAGTTATGGCAACTTTTTTTCTACCCATGAGTGTACCATGTTTCATTCTGTTTCAGCAAACAGAAGACCATTTAGATCTGCAAAACTGTAAATGGTGATGGAATCCTTGTCAATAATGATGGAGTGTACAGTACCACTGGTACAGTAACATGAGATCTCTTATTTGTGGAGCACTGTCCTTGGGCAAGTGGAGATTTCTGTTACCAATAGCGGATAGTAACTACTTGCACATGAAGTAGTTACAGTGGTGCCTTGACTTACAACCATAATCCATTCCAGAAGATGGACGTAATTCGAAATGGTTGTAAGTCAAAGCAACATTTCCCATTGAAATGAATTAGAATGCGATTAATCCATTCCAGAAGAAAAAACTCTCAAAAATAAAATAAAAATAAAACACTGAAAGCTCTATTGGAAGATGCTGGGGCTGCAAAAACAAAACAAAACACAAAAATAAACAATGGAGCAAGTCTCGAAGGCACTGGGACTTTAAAAAAACCAAAAATAAACAAAGATGCAAGTCCCATCGGAAGGCGCTGGGGCTGCAAAAAACCAAAAACCAAAAATAAACAATGGAGCAAGACCCAAAGGCGCTGGGGCTTAAAAAAAACCCAAAAATAAACAAAGGAGCAAGCCCCATTGGAAGCTGCTGGGGCTGCAAAAAAACAAAAATAAACAATGGAGCAAGCCCCATCAGAAGTTGCTGGGGCTGCAAAGATGGGAAATATATGTTCCAGTTCAGTGTTTCTAAGGACAGTCAAAGTGGCATCATCCACAGCTATCACTGGTGCAATCACAAAGAATGAGAGTGTACATTTTGAAAAGAAGGGGCTAGTGACTTGAATTCATTACTGTATTTCCCTGGAGTGGACTTCATGAGAATAAGTTCACATGACTTTTGACTTTATTCTCTATCTATCATGAGTAGATTGAATGCGAACATGCTGTAAAACCATAACTCAAAAGGTTAAATTAAAAATAATTTCACTCATTGAATTTGAATAAATCTGATAAAGTTATGAAATTTCTGCACCTGCAAGAAGGTTGTGGAATTTCAAAGCATGGATGGACAGGGATGTTTTGAGAACAGCAGGAGGAGACAACAGATATTTTTAAGAACAGTTTTCCCCAAAGTGTAAAGCTGGGCACTGTTTACATCATTCAAAGAAGCACTTGAACTTATAACTTCAAAATATGTATTACTTCAGATAAAATATATTGTGACACATAGATTTTAATGTGAAATGATTACTGTGTCAAGAGAGTTATCGGTACTCTAAAAATGCCCCAAATTCTGAAAGAAGATTTCTCACACATTTCTGCTAGCACAAATCTCTGTTAGTCATAAAAACGTACCCTAGCAAGTTTTAGATCATTCTGTTGATGTGTTCTCTCAGGAAAATCAATGGGATAGTTCCTGCAACAATCACAAGCCCCCTATGCTCCAAGGAAAAACTGAAGAACTTAAAAAGGCTAGATGTGGTAGTTGGACTACAATGCCCAGTATCTCTCACCATTGGCCATGTTCATTAGAAATGATGGGCAGTGCAGTCTAACAACGCCTGGCAAATCACGTGTTCCCCAGGCTTTCCCACTCCCACATTTCTGATAGTTTTGGTGGAATGCAGTTCACCCAAGCTGATTTACTGCCTGTGTTTGTTGTGTTTGTTTGTTTGTTCATTTGTTTATTTGTCCTTTCTTTCTTTCTTTCTTTCTTTCTTTCTTTCTTTCTTTCTTGATCGATGTGCTTAATAATATTTGTATACCCATTGATACAGTAACAGCTCTAAGCAGTTTACATTAGAAATAACTAAATTGCTGGAAGCAAACCTTTGTTAGTACACACTGTAGGGAAATCTGATTTTATTGGAGACCATTGGGTGGGCTAAAGTTCCATATACACATACACATCTTGCTTGGATAGCAAAATTAAATCAATTATGTCCAGCCTGACTCTTGGTAGTCTAGTTTTCCCATCTTGCTGGAAAACAAATGAAAAACAAACATTTACTGAACAGCAAGTAGTAAAGTGAGAACAAAATGTATTAAGTACTTTTCAAAATGAGAGTGAACAGTGCTAAGAATGCTTATTCTTAAATCAAAAGAGTAGTACAGAGTTTGTTTATAATCATGCTCATCATCATCTTTTTGCTTCCAAAATGACAGTGTAAAATGAAACACAAGTGGAAAGCAATCTTTATGGAAGGATAATATTTTTTTCTAAAAAATCTAGGGAGTTGTAAATAAATTCCAATGAAAATATGTTAATCACATTTTAACTATTTGGGATACCTTTTCGTGGCATGAAGAATTTCATTCAGCTACATTACTGAGGTGGTGATTATAAGGGAGAAGGAACCTACATGTAAGAATTCAGTGAAAAGTGGACCCAGTCCAAAGACAAATTGTGTTAATTAAAAAGCAGTTACTATTGAATGCTCCCAAGGGCAGGAGAAATCTTGATAGACTTGTAGGAAAGATAATAGTCCATTTGGAAAGATAACTCTTAAAATAATGTCCTTTTCCCTCCCTGCCTGTAGTGATGAGTCTTGACACAGGAGGTGGGTTAAACATGGGCTACACTTAATTGAACGTTAACACATAAACAGAAAATTCCCCTTTCAAAATGGGGTCTAATGTAGGGTGGAGTCACGCTGTGTGCCTGTGACCAGCCTTACCCCAGGCACAGGCCTTAACTACCGAGTTCTGGTAAAATCTGGAAGCCCCCCAAGGATGCAGCCTGAATGAACCTTGGGACCCAAGATGATCTGTGCCCCGCCTCCTCCCTGTCAGTGCCAAAAATGCACTCAATGCTGTGAGGTGGGACACAGCGTTGTCCCACCTCATTGTGAGCTCACACCCCTATTGGATGCCTGCTTGAACTCACTTTCAAACTCATGAATTCCATCATTACCTGCCACTGCATAGGGGATACACAGTATGCCCCATGCCCCCGCCATCACTGAAATTTCACACCTAAGCCCCCCTTGAATATCACACAGAAATATCTCCAGGCCCATGTCAGATAAATGGATACCATTGCTCCGATATAACTCAGGGTGTTGTATACGAATGTATGGCCAGCTGTGACCACTCTAGCAACCTCATGGTTGACACCACACCACACTCTGTCAATGCACCTTGGATCACAATCAACTGTCCAGACTTGCCATGGTAGCACTGCTGACCACACAATACACAGTGCAGGGGACTAGGCCGCTAAGGCCTGCAGATCTGTGGTCACCTGCAATAGAAGGGATTTGCCTTTCTGAATAGCCAAAGAGTTCACACTTAGGTGCACAACAACTGTCTCAAAAGGCATCTCTGTGCACCACTGAATGACCAGGTCCATAAAGCCATTCCTTAAAAGTCCTCTTCGGCCTCTCACGCCAACGCTTCCCAGGTACCCAGGCCCAACTGGAACAGTGCACAAACTATGGCTGCCCAGAACATGAAACTTTGGCCAACCAATTAAACTCTATCCAGCCCAACGGGAGCTCCAGACCTGAAAAACGCAATGGAGAACAAGCCAGCATCAGGAACTGTGGCAGGGTGTGCACATATGTGCGTTATCTATAGGAAGCCCATCTCCCCACCTTCTCAATCACTACATTGTAGCCCATTGCAGCAATAGTTGACGCTGCCCCTATCCAAAAAGAGTGTCCCTTAATCCCAGCTTTCTGAAGACCTTGGGGAATTACCCTCAACATGATATTTAGTTAAAGGAGTCCCATCTCTATGGCAAAACAACTCACCCTCACCATCACCCCTCTGTGCCAGGAACTCCTGCATGACTTGAACCGGGCACAGTTCCACTATGAAATACTTTCCCAACTTGATACTGCAACCTTTCTCTTGTTGGTCAGTTTTTAAACTTCTCAGATGATTGACGATTCAGTCCTCAAAGACCACCACATCAGACCTCTGCAAGACTGACCAGGGATGATCAGTTCTCGATGCTGTGACTTGCTCGCCAGGAAAAAAAAAAATGCTACTAAAGGAGCAGCCTTAAATAGACATGCCTGAAATGTACCTTTGCAAATCTCAAACCAGACAGTTGATAATTGTCGTCACATAGCTGGCGATATGGGGATTCTCTTGTCCTTTTCTTCATCCTTTTCTTTATCCCAGCCTTTCATCTTTTTTGTTTTGTTTTGATTTGTTTTTTTGATACGGAAAAAGTGGTGAAATCTGGGAATCCTTGTGCTGCCATTTTACCATAATGGACTTGGGCGCTAGACCCCTGCGATGTAGTGAACCCCAAATCATAAGAGATGTTCCATCAAGGCAGGGCAGTTCTGACTCAACCTTTCCATATCATGAAAGGAGAAAAATTAATCACATGCCACTGCATATACACTTCATGTGTTAGGTGTAACCGCCGTGGCCATGGCCCAGCTCACTTCCACCCACCAAGGCTCCAAACCTCTGCTGGCATTACATCTGATTAAGCACATCCTCTTTCCTCTTTCCTTATCATCCCACCAGGGGTATCAGCCAAACTGTAGTTCCCAATGCCCACCACCTTTTTCCCTTGACTGGTTCAGATCTAGGCAACTATGAGCAAGCTTCTACAGTATTCCTAGATTTCCACTTACTTACTTACTTACTTACATAAACTTAAAACTCTTTAGCTGTGTACTTTGAACCTTGCATACATATTGGAACTGGGAAAAGGCCCTGTCTGGTTACACGCGCACTAATGTCCCTGCATAAATGAGGAAACCTGGTAACCATTTGGCCCAACGTCGACCTGGCTTACATTTTCTCACCTTCTCTCACTCCCTTTCTTCTACCTCCTCTCCCTCCTTCTTTACTTTTCTCTTCAAAAGCTCGAAAAGACCTACATATTTGCTTTTCAGATCTTCTCTGCCATCGGCTGAAGAAGATGGTCTCCAAGTGGCAATGACTGGTCCCTTGAAGGGAGCGTATCCCTAGCCACAGAATTATACTCTGTATCAGGGATTTCAGGGGTGGTGGTGGTGGAAGGGACTTGCTACCTAGTCTAGCTAGGTAATCCTAGCTACCTAGCCCCAATCCCAGGTAGGGTGAAATCCAAGGCTGCACCAAAGTACCCCCACTTTTTTGTTTTTTAATTTAAAGTGTATAATGGGGGGAGGGGGACAAAGGCCACTTCCCCTTAACTTGGCCACAGTCCCTTCAATCCTGCTGCCCCCTTTATTTTTTTTTTATTTTTTATTCCCCTATTGAGAAGCCAGCCCCCCCTTTTTACTCTTGAGGCTAGCCAAGCCTCCTGCTCCTCCTGACTTACCTTTCCCTTTTTTATTTTTAATAAACATTGGGGTGATTGCTCAGCCCTCCTCCACCCAAGACTCCAGACTGTTTGGGGGGGTATGGCAAACACACTGCCCCTCCCAAAGATCACCTCTTCACCTCATCACACAAGGCCACGATAAAGCCTTCTCCAAGGACTTCTGGTGAAAGGAAAGATGGCAGGGGCAAGCAGCTCTTAGAGGGTCGCCTTAGCCCCTGCACTGTCGTACCACTCTACATGCTCTCCTGCATGAGCCTCACCCGAGTGGGTGGGCAAAAAGCTCCCGCAGCCCCAAAAGCAGCTGCAAAATGAGCCTTTTTTGTTATTGGCATAAATGGCTTTTATTTTATTATTTTAGGACAATATACTAAAGACAGAGCTGGGGACAGCATATGGGTGAGGAAGTTGAAATGTTACTTAAGGAAGTTGGAAACCATGATATTTAGCAGATGTGATGTGGGCTACATTTATGCATACAATTCTTAGTTTGGTCATTGGCACTTCCTCAGGTGCTGGTATGTATGCACTTGTACACAATTCTGTTCACTTGATTCAACTTCCTGATGTTTTCCTAAATTAAATAAGTAATGGTAATTCAAAAGGTCTTGGCACTGATCTCATGCCGTGTGAACATATTATTTTTATGTATTTTAAAAATGTAACGGTTAGGGTAAATCCTCCCAAAGTGACATATAAGCAACCTTAAAACCACCATCAATCAATCAACAAATAACAACAACAACAACAACAACAACAACAAATTAAATAAATATAAAGTCAGAATTAACACTCAAAACTAGAGATACAGTCTGAAATCCTATTGGTTTTTGCAGGTTTTTTGGGCTGTTTAGCCGTGTCCTGGAGATTTTTCTTCCTGGCTATGAAAGGCTTTGAGAATACATTGAAATCTTACTGCTTAGCTCAACAAGTTGCAACTCGTGGCACAGTGGTTTAAGTGCAGCACTGCAGTGAAGACTCTGCTCATGAGTTTGATCCTAGGCTCAGGTAGTCGACTCGAGGTTTACTTAACCTTCGATCCTTCTGAGGGCAGTAAACTGAGTACCCAGCGTGCCTGTGTGGGCAATGTGTAACCTGTAGAGTTAAACTGTAAACCACCCAGAGAGGGCTTTAAGCACTATGGGGCAGTATATAAGCAGCACACTGCTTTTTGCTTTGCTTTAAAGTAGGTCCACTGAATCATTGGGACTTTGGTGAGTCAGCTCCTCCATGGGTTCCACTGATTCAATGGGCCTACTCTAGGTGCAGCATATTACACTAAGCAACAGGATGTCCACATTTGTATACACAGCAGCTCCACTAAAAAACTGACACAGTTATAGGCTAAGGCAAACTGATGAGGTTTTTCGACAAACCTGGGCTTAACAATATTTATTCTTGTGTAACCTAAAGGGCTGCTTAATATCATATACTTGTTGCTCCTCAGACTATTGCTATTGTTTGCTCATAAAGTTCACACTGAGGCGAATCACAGAGAACACATTTTGCCAGTATGCCATCACCAGTATATGCCTGCTATATTGCTTTCTGCACAAATCAAGGCACTTAGAGAATTTTTATTTTCTCACCTTCATTCCATTGCAGGTTTTACAGTCCAGCTGAGAAATGCCTTGTACTCCATTTGGCAAATGTGAATAATGTGGTCCTTCTCATTGCCACTGCTGAAACCAGATGCCATTACAGACTGATTCTATATAGGAGATGAGGAAGGGATATCATTTGATCACCAGGCTACAAAATATCGCCTGTACTGGCTGTAGAGATAAGTAGGTAGCAAGGAATTTTCAGTAATCCTAAGGGCTTGCAAGACTTCCTTTCACTCAAAACATCTAAACCTTAACATGGACATAATCAAAAGCACTATCTTCTCCCCCCTATTGTTTTATCATTATTATCATTATTGTTTTTGGGGATGAGTTGTGCTTCGTCTTCAAGTCAATTTTTTTTCAGTCTTCAACAATAAATGTTTGTTATTTCTGTATGTTGAATTTCAGACAAACAAATAAAATTTGGCAGGTACATTGCCATCCTACACCAGAATAACCACGTGAGACCAAGTGTATGGGTTAAACATGGGCCACACTTTACTAAAGTCCATTCCATTCTGTTCTCCTGACCATTGCCATCCTTTGGCCAAAAGGGGGATCCTGCTGGAGTGTGGATTCAAATTACCTCTTAATTATCACATGATCGTTGAACAGCCAGCGGGCTGTGCTTCGGCCTCAGTCATCCCCTTCTTTATTACCATGGGATAACTATCGGCCTTCAATTTCCCCGGACCCTCTTTCCTTCTCTCTGTGCTGACCACGGGTCCGGGTGCGTCCACAGCACATCTTTCCCTCCCAGCACTGAGATCGCCTGATCGGCAGCGCTGCGAGTTCTGATACGTTGCAATTTCGAGCTATTACCATATATTCCAAGCTCCAATGCCTTTCGAATCCCAGCGTGACCGAATTTTACTGCCACCCATAAAAAAGGGCAACGCTCCTACTCCAGTGTGGGATAGGCGAAAAATCCCAGCCTCCACCAGTCAATCGGAAGATGGGTCAAAAATTCCTATCCGCCCCCCCCCGATGGGCGACCAGCTAATCTCGCACTAGAATATCGGGTGGGCAGGTGGGCTGTCACTCAATCACACAAAAGAGGGTGACAACAGGGATGCTCCCCTTTAAATATGCCCCACTTGTCCCCACGCCCCTCGGCTACTCTCGGGGCAGCCTTTTAGTCTTGTGCGGCCTCCGGGAGGCTGGCAAAGACACACCTCCTTGGGGGACTCCCTACAGGACACCCCCCCCAGCGTGAGCATAGTTCATTCATTGGACTAATGCATTTTAAGAAGTAAAATTTTGAATTTGATATAAAATGAATAAATCAAATTCTGGTTTCTGCATTCAAAAGGAAACTTAAAGTTCACTATTTAAACTTAGATTACTGAAGAGATTAACTTTAGAATAACAGATTCAGGATTCAAAATTTCCTCTATTTTTGTCCTCTTCTTTCTTTCTTTCTTTCTTTCTTTCTTTCTTTCTTTCTTTCTTTCTTTCTTTCTTTCTTTCTTTCTTTCTTTCTTTCTTTCTTTCTTTCTTTCCTCCTCATTGGATTCTAAAATGGTTGATGTAGTTTCAGAGCAGATCTTAATGCAAACCTGAGTACACTATGTTCACAGGAACTTTTTGCTCTCTCCTTTTTTTTGCGGAGGACAAATTGTATCTGAGGCATATCTTCATAGGCATTCATATACTGTACTACAGTATGTGCTTTTCTCTACTGGTTAGGTTTTAAGGCTCCACCAGCATTTGGGGGGGGGGCTACGTATATGAGAGGCTTTGCCAACTTTGAGCCCACCAAGTTGTACTGAGCTCTCCAATGGCACCCCAAAGGTTCTATAAATCTCTGCTGCCTGGTACTCTAAAAATAAGGAAGTTGTTGAGTATGTTAGTACACATCACTAATGAGGTGAGTTCATCTGGATAGCCACAAGTTGTGTTGGCCTGCTTTTCAAACCCCAAACCAACTTCATGCATGTATTACATTTGGAATGTGTTTGAACAGGGTTTGCCTTCAGGTCTATTAAGCGGCATCATTTCATCACAGATATTATGAAGGTGTCACATTTGCAATTATTATAAGATAGATGCCTTCTTTAAGGACAAAATCTCTAAACAATGAGGGTTTCCACTTGATGATATTTTAATTCTATATGGTTCTTCTAATTACTACAAGATAACTCAATTATCTGTTTAAAGTAATGTTACAAGCAGTTTGCTCAATAATTATTTCTGTCAAAATTAATCAGCAGAAAGGCACAGACTTTTCTAATGACTCAAGACCTTTTCCCATTTAATTCATTTAGAAATCCCAGTGTGTTAAATGTAACTGCAGTTTCTGGGCATACTTCTTTTATTTTATTTTTTAAATTTCCAAAACAAATACAAGAATACAAAATACATACTAATACAATCTAAAACACAGTGCACCCCCATACCCACGGGACCCTTTGGAGCAATAGTTTTATTACGAACCTCCTTTCCAAAATTGTATTGATTGTTGCCTTGAGGATTTCCCTTTTCTTTTCACTAATGCAAATTCAATAAATCTACCCGAAATAGCATAACAATATTTAAGCTTATTTCCCCTATTTTCATCTTAAACTCAGTAGCCAATTTATCATTTAACACAATGTCCAATACTTCGTTATACCAATCTTCTAATTTAATATTTTTATCTTTCCAGAATCTAGCTATTAATATTCTAGCACTTGTCATAAGATTAGAAATCAATTCCTTTGAGCAATAATTAAGCTCTTTCTTATCAAAAATTGATAGCAAAGCAATTTTAGAATTAAGTTTGATATCTTTTCCAAATATATCACATATTTCCTTAAAAATCAATTTCCAAAATTTCTGAATCAATTTACACTCCCGCCACATATGATCGTATGTGCCAATTTCTTCATCACATTTCCAACAGCCCGTTTCACCGGAGTCATGTACCACCTTAAACTAATTTAATTTTTTTTTACTTTATTCTTACTGACATTAATATCAAAACTGTCATCTTCCAAATTTTTGTCAAATCCTCTGTTTTAATTTCTGTCTTTAAATCATGTTCCCAAATTGATTTCACACCTTCTATTTTGGTCTGTTTTCCTCTTGCTCCAAAATTAGGTTATAATTTCTACTTACTACTCCCTTCCTCAAAGCATCTTTCTGCATGTCTTCATGTGATAATAGAAACTGTTCATACTTAGTACATTCTCTCCATTTGTCATTAATCTTCAACCATTCATTTGTCCAACTATCTAATTGGATATAATTATACCATGATAGTTTATTAGTTTGAAGTTTAACATAATCTGACCCTTCACTCTCATTTTAATCATCCAGTCCTTCAATCTGGCAATTTTTTTATTCTTAAACAAATCAGCTAAACCTTCAAGTTTACTGGGAATTTTTTTTATTTCGGTCACTAATTTTAGTGGTGAAGTAAAGAGACATAACTTCTTTTTATATCTGTTCCAGACATTTAACATATTTCTTAAAAAGGTGTTGTTCACCTGATTTATTGTATTTCTTTTTACTACATTAAGCAAATATTTTTCAATATTCCCATTTATTTCTGAGGATTCCATATCTCACCAAATTTAACCTTCCTTTGTTATATATAATATCTCCAATAAATCTTAGTTGATTCACTATATAATAATCATCATCAGCTTTGGAAAAATATGGAAACTGACAGTTAAATATGTCCCATTTCCAAAAATGAAAGTCATTCCTATAATCCATAGGAATAAAACAAATTGCACAGGTGGGCAATAGCTTTACCCCTGTTCAGCTGTAAACTCACAAAATCTGCAAGCAGTCAAGATCTGTGGAACTCTTGATTAGGCTGGGGACAGGGTGGGGAACATGGAAAACCATAAGGTATTTGGCTAGATGTTTAAAGCTATAAAATTAAATTATTCTTAAAATGGAAGCTAGGGTCTTGATGAGAAACATGAAGCCAACACATGGTCTCTAGGAAGAAGATAGTCCCCCTTCTCTGGAAACTCAAATCCTGCAGGGGCTCAGATACTTGCATCTTTCCTTAGCTGAAATACACAAATTTCCTTAGCTGAAATACACAAGGACACAATAACCTTTGTATAACCATAATTGGAGTTGAAATTTCAGGTGCAAATCTAGGTAGGAGTCAATTAAGATGAGGCAATTTTTAAGTATAATGGGATTATCAGGGTGGGTTTTGTTTGGAATTTGTTTACTCCAGTGGATCAATATGAACTCTTTTATTTTTGGTATTGCTTTGGGAAATACCACATTAAACACTTGGCATGGAAGTTCTGCTTTCAAATAAGATGGACTGCACAAAGGAGTGAAAACTGAGAAGATGCCAAATAAAATCCATTTACATCAATTGGATTTTCTTTTTAGGTTGTGTCATCTTCAGTCTTTCTGTTACTCATGGAATGAATTCAGAACTTGCCTTCATTGCAAGTAAACTGGTAGAGATGTCAGTGAGAGAGGGTTCCCCCATTAGTATATTCTTACCGTATTTCTATAAACTGAGGGCAAATGTGAATTGTACTTACTGCCTGAAGCATTAGCCAAAAAATGGCAAATACATAATAATAATTTCCATGTCTCCTCATGTGATCCAGCTTGTAACTGTTCCAGTATGTCTCTGTAACTTTGATCTCTGAGGATTATGAAGCACTGAAGTGGAAGACAACCCTGTTGATGGCTGCTAATTACAAACATCCCATTTCTTGAAGAATACAAACAGGTTCACTGTAAATTATGCAGACAGGCTTTCTTTACCCATTTTGTACTGATTTAACTTGTTGAAATATGTTCACAGAAAACTAATTACCAGCGCACAGATAACATTGTTGTCAAACTGTGCTGATGTGATTTACAGTTCTCTTAAAAGACAGCAGTGCATAAAACCCAAGCTGTTAACTATTGTTTTGAGGTACTCTGCATAATATACTCCTTCAAGAAAGAAGGGTACTACACTTGGTAAATTACTTAGATGAAGAGTGCTTCCAAGTTATCAGACTAGCCAACTGCTTCCTTTGATGTGTAATTATAGAGAAAACCTCCAAGAGAGACACCAGATTCCCATGTCCATTGTTCCACCTAGATACCTCCTTTTAAAAATCAATGGCTTGTTTCCAAATCAGCATTTATATAATGCTTGGCTACTTTCAACTTATCAATATTTCTGGTGCAACAGCAAATGCTGCAACCTCAGCTGTACCGCCAGCATGGAAATCAAAGATCAGAATCAATCTCTGTCTCTGAGAAAGAAAAGCTAGAATTCACTAACTTCCATATGGATTCTGCTGCAGACAGAATCCCCACAGAAAAGTCTGCACTCTTCACCAGTAACATTTTGATTGGTTCATTGTGTGAATGGTGCCAGCTGTGGTCACTAGGAACTAGGAATGGTTGGTGATCATGAAAGCTGTCCACATAATGGTTTCTCTCTCTCTCTCTCTCTCTCTCTCTGTGTGTGTGTGTGTGTGTGTGTGTGTGTGTGTGTGTGTGTGGTGTGTGGAGAGAGAGAGAGAGAATGAATGAATGAATGAATGAATGAATGAATGAATGAATGAATGAATGGTGCAATTAACTCAGGTAAATCCTGAATTCTGAACTGATCAGGGCCAGTTCCAACCAATCCGGATCAGGTCCCAGACAGAACTGAATGAGCTCAATTTATCTATCACTAAGCATAAAAGAAAGACAGGTTGTGTGCCTCAAAAATACTACAAAACAGCATGATCCAAAGAGAATGCCATGGGGGGGGACCTTTCTTTGCTCATTGAACAGTTGTGGTTTCCAATGTAGGAGCAAGAATGTTCGCAGAACTCCCTGATAACAGCACTGGGGACAGGGGTTTGGGTTAGCAAAACAAACAAACAAACAAAAAACACCACACATCCCAATAAGATATGTGCTCACTCAGTACCATGTGGCACCAAGCAGCACCGAGGTGGGGGAGAACAAATCCCATAGTCAGAACTAATTTTTCAGTATTTAGTTCAGAGGTGATCAATTTAAGGCCTCCTCAGATGCTGTTGGACTATATCGCCAATCATTGGTAGTCACCACAACCAGTGATGAGGGGTGATGGAATTTGAAATATAACAATATCTGGACAGTCATACATTCCCACTACTGAACTAAAATACACTCATGCTGCAATTCTGTCTTTGAGCACACATGATTTGAAGCATATTCAGTTGAATTCAATGGAACTGCCATGTGAGCTGCATTGTTTTCACACAGGGGCTGCAGAGTCTTCACACAGATGAGTTCACAGAATAATTTTATTGTATGTTTTTTAATTTATTTTTTATTTATTTATTGTATTTATACCCCGCCTATCTAGTCATTTCGACCACAACAAGGCAGGAATGAGCATTTTGGATTTTTATTTGCCTCTGCAGTATCAGATACATATGACTACATTGCTTTATCGAGAACCATAAGGCTCAAAGAATGGTCAGGAGGCATGGCAACCAAACCATAAAACTAAATAAACTTGGCATCATGTCCTGTCTGAATCAGCCTCTGAACCACATACATGCCAATTTCAGCAAATAATTCTATAATAAATTAATGAAACTACTGAGAGCAGCCTGGAAGCACCCAAAAATAAATTAGGTCCTTTTGTCCTTAAGCTGGATCAACTGTCATGGTTCAGTACTGGATTGTTGGTCATCTTTGCTTTGAATTCTCTGTGTCTTGTCAATCCATGGTGCACCCTTTATGTTTCTGATACCATAATTTTCTGCCCAGAGAAACATTTGTCCCACAGGGCTCTAACAAGTATGCAGAGAAGAGATAGGTCAGGTTATTGATGATCACAGTAAAAAGCTTTGTTACAGATTTCATCTCATTTTCCTTCAAGCATTCTCATTTTATACAGTACTGCTTTAAACAGCATCGGCCAAAACTCACATCTAACAGCTGCATCAGAAGGACTTTTGGAGAGAAGGAGGGGGACCCTCACCAGATAATAGCATTCATCATCAAAGATAAGATGCCAAGACACAGTAACAAGAATATGGCAAATTATATTTAAATGAATGGAGGCTGACAGCTGTTTAGCTAAAGGGCCTCTTTTTCAGTGTTACGTTAAATCATTCCCACATATCAACTGGAAACAGAGTCCCTTGTGTTCCTGAAGCATTCAGGAGACAAGTGCCATCCCCTCAGTAGGGAGTGTCAGTTGACAGAGGAGTTGAATAGGACTGGCCTTGGTGATCTATAGAGTCACTTCCAGCTCTGCAGGTGTAAGATTATTATATATTATTATCTAGAAAGCTTCAAAGGGGTTTAGACAGGTTCTGGAAGGATAAGGTTATCAATAGTTATTGGTCATAGTGGCTGGCAATTACCTTCACTATTAAGTAGAGTATGCCTCTCAATACCAAGGCAACGTTGTTAGCATTCATATTCTATTTGTGAACTTCCTAAAGGCCTCTGATTGGCCACTGTAGGAACACAATGATGGACTGAATTGGCACGTGATGGGGAAGAGACTTGTTAGGTGTATGGATTGCTGTTTGAATTGAAGTGGAGTCATGTCCTCTTTTTAAAAAAATCTTGGCAATGACTCCTTTTGCTTGATCCTCCCTTTGGTTTTCTGATTTGTTTATTTGAGAGGCAAATCTATTTATTTTAGTGCATGAAATTTATTCTCCCTTCCTGTCTTTCCCGCTCCCTTGCCCTGACTGCTGCCTACCAGTATTATATATATATATTTATATATATATCTGAAACTCACTGCATAGTCAATATATATTATATTGACTATTCTTTGATGTAGTTCTTCACCTGTGAACTTGGGTGTTTTATAAACGGTCAGGGCAGAAGATGTCAACAGTTGGGTGATGGTGAAAAAACAAAAACACTGAGCATTCAGGGGAGGGTTTTTTAAGAACTGGGGTTTTTAAAATAAATTTTAAAGGCACCTATTCTCTGAAATTATGTATATGAAATCTGTTTATTTTATAATAAATGTTTTATAATTTGTGTTTATTTTATAAACATAAAATAAAAACAAAACAAACATAAACGTCTCCAACTTTCACCTACATCAGTTTAAAAAAACAGAGAAGCATAGCCATTTCAATTTTTCAAAATATGTCGATGGGAAGGCTAACAATCCTAATTTTTTGAATTGATCTGAATTTGGAGCCCAGTCTGGGTCACTCTTTACTGAAACAAGATCCAGTACCTGCTAAATCAGCCTCTGGATGAAATCAGGGACAAGTGCACAGATTACATCTTATGCCCCTCTGTCTGCCTGGAAAGTTCAACTCTGTATTTGTTGTTGTTTAGTCGTTAAGTCATGTCTGACTCTTCGTGACCCCATGGACCAGAGCACGCCAGGCCCTCCTATCTTCCACTGCCTCCCGGAGTTGGGTCAAATTCATGTTGGTCGCTTCAATGACACTGTCCAGCCATCTCGTCCTCTGTCGGCCCCTTCTCCTCTTGCCTTCACATTTTCCCAACATCAGCGTCTTTTCCAGAGAGTCTTCTCTTCTCATGAGATGGCCAAAGTATTGGAGCCTCAGCTTTGGGATCTGTCCTTCCAGTGAGCACTCAGGGTTGATTTCCTTCAAAATGGATAGGCTTGTTCCCTTTGCAGTCCAGGGGACTCTCAAGAGTCTCCTCCAGCACCACAATTCAAAGGCATCAATTCTTCGGCGATTAGCTTTCTTTATGGTCCAGCTCGCACTTACTCTGTTGGAACAATGCATGTGTATTTAGAGCCTCTTCATTGCACTATTATTGTTAGTATTCACTTCAAATAAATTAAAGCAATAGTAATTAACATCACTTTACTGCAAAGGCTTAGGCTCATAGAATTTGAGAGAGCAGTCCATAATTTTCTGAACCAATCTTACACAGCTTCACTTGTTTATTTATCTTCAACATGAAAAAAACATGGAGATTGTACCAGTAGAATGAGAGGTTCACTGTTGCTATTCCAGCGTTATCACTTTTGACCAAGTTGTGGTTTTTTAAATAGTAAAACCAAGAGGAGCTTGGTGCATTCCAACCTCAAAATCTCACACATCACCTTTCTCTGCACAGATCCCTGCAAACCAATGGCAAATAGGGCATCCCTAATTAACTCTGCTCAGCGTGCAAATGACAAAATACTGCTCCTTCTTATAGTCTGCTTGAAAATGTAGGCAAAGTCCTAGAACATATTGTACATAATGACTGTGATATTGGTAGCTGTCAGTCTGGAATCTCTTTCACATGCAAAATGTTCACACCACTGATAGCTGATAGGTATCTGATGTTGTTTTAGAGACCTTCCATGTGATCTGGGTGATCCATGTGGCAAGCTGCTTTATCTCACTGCATGGTCCAATCATTTCTCTCATGGGAGACCTTTTAAAGGTTACAATCCCATTCTTATTCAGTAAAGCATAAACCAAAAAGATCCAATAATTAATTGCCATATGTGCCGAATTATCTAGTAAATTATCCCGGCTATCTCCTTCATGCGATGTGGCCATTATTGTCACTACTCAAAAGATACAGAGAGAACTCTGTTCTTCATCCTTCATTTTGTTTTGTTTGATTATGGCCAAAAACAGTGGCTTATCTCCTCTTCACTTTAATAACTGTTTCCTTCAGTGACAGCGTGAAACAAGCCCTGTTGTATGAGGCTAAATGACCATTGGTTAGTGTCTGCAACACCAACTAATTCCTATTTCCTTTCAGGTAGCTGATTTTCTTAGCATTCTAAATATAAATATATCTAGAAGTCAGCAACTTGGAAGAATCATTCCCAAGAAAAGTGCACATTTTCTTCATAATGCAGAAGGTTTAAAACAGTCCACAGGAAATTCAGATTCTACATTCAGGGTACCTTGAAGTATATGCAATATGTTCAATAGTAATACTAATATTTGATCCATCGGTGATATGGATGCCAAAGACATAGAAAATACAAAAAAGGCATAAAAACAAAGAGAAGAGAAGATCAGTAAGATAACCAAACCAATGCGGACTTAGCAAAGTCAATTAAAGAAATTTTTTAAAAACCCAGAAAGTATGTCCCACTGAACTCAGATTAAGGATTTTCCTCTAGGTAAGCATGCTTAGGAGTAGATTGTGCACAATTAAATAAATAATTCTTACTTTCAATAAAATAATACCCTTGTTCATGAGTAAGCACAAGGTAAAGATAATAGTGCATTCAGAAAAAAGAGGCCTTGTGTTTAGTGGCTTTAGTTTTACAGATAACACAGACAAAATCAGCAGAACACACAGAAGAAATACGGTGTGTGACATTTTAATAGAAGTGGTGATATATATTAGCCTAAATGCAGTATATGTTAGTAGACAAAAATGTCCTAGTGGGGTTCTATCAGCTTTTCTAACATCACAACAATAGTGCTCTTCTTTGTGTAATCTGCAGAGGTGCTACTGGTGGCATTACTGATTGTCTAACTGGGTTGCACAACTTGGCTGCACAACTGGTTATATAAATGGTTACTCAACAAGCTATGCAACTGGAAACTGAATTAGATCTCTACCACCTTCCACAGCCAGTTCTGTGCATTTTCTGAACTAGGTATCCATAGGTGCACTGCATTTTTTTTCTTAATAGCATTAGATGATTCAATGCCAGATAAAGCTTATAATAAAGAGGCACATATAATATTCCCCAAATCAACTATATACATTACACCTGAGTAATTTTAGGCTAAATGTCAAATGCAATGATACAAAATCAGTGGTTATTCTGATTGTTGATGAGATCTCCAGACTACATCTCTCATTTCAGTATTTCATCAAAACTGACTTAATGTAGAAACTATTTTACTCCGTGTAGAAGGTAGCTGCAAATAATTATCTGCTCTTTTGCCTCTTCCATAAAACGTATTATCTGAAATTAATAACCAGGATCTCCTAAGTAGGAAGATTCCCAACAAAGGATTTATCCTTCCCCCGAAACTCCAGTGTAAGAAAATAAATAAATAAATAAATAAATAAATAAATAAATAAATAAATAAATAAATAAATAAATAAATAAATAAATAAATAGAATACTGGCCTAAATCAAGTCCCTAGTCTCAACGACAGTGGACCCACTGGAAAAAAAAACACTGAAGGGAATGTTAACACCTTTAAGCAATCCAGTCAGTCTACTCTGGCTGGGGCTAGTAAATGGATTTATGGCATAGAAATGTCCAACATGAAGAGGGACTCAATGTCACAGTTAAAACATCAGGACACCAATACTTCTAAGAAGAAATAATTTGTTTATTTTTATATGCCATCTTTCCTAAGAAAAAGAGTCTGCTCATAAGGCAAAAGGATGCTGCTGTCTTGGGCCATTTTACACATGGACACTTAGCAAGCTATGGTTGCCACTGAGTGCAAATTCAACAATAAATAGACTAGTGTCATTTAGGTCTTCTTCAGTGCCCACCAAAACTCCTATTCTGATAGTTGCAAGATTCACCTGAACCATGTGGAATGGAGTACATGGGTCTTTGTGTGTGTTTGATGGGGAAAGGGGCCTTACTCAAAATCTGGTTTTGATGCTAGAGGAAGTTTCCTGCCTTGTTCTTCCTAAAGAGCCTGCTGCACCAGGGTCAGGGAAGGTGGAGATAACCTTTCCTTCTGTGAACACCCTTCGTTCTGTAAGCCTATGCCTTCTTACATACTGTTCAGCAGAATGAGGATTACATAAGGGCAGGCAGGCATACAAATTGTGCGGTAACTTCCACCCAAGACTGCCCATATGTAATTGTCATAGAACAGTCATACTGCTTGATTAAGAGCCTTGCCAGTTGGATTCCTAAAAGTAAAATGTGATTTAAAAAAAAGCAGTATTATTTTCTATGGATATTTTCCCAGTTATAGCTGTTTTAGACAGTTACCCTATATGGCATTAAATATTATTTTCCCAGCAAGACGAAAGTTTCCTTTGCAGCAAAAATGGAACAAATGTATCACATTGAAGGGGCTGAAGTTCAAGGTCAAGTGACAAGCTCCACTAAGCCAGGCTCCGTGTAGCCAGGAACATACATTGACTCACTAACAGAAAACTATTTGTTCTGTGCTGCCAGAAGTAAGGACACTGCCAATTTTTCCTTTGTTTATTTCTCTCAGCATAGAATAAATAAAAGGAGATTTTTCAGGATTAAGAACAAAACACGGTGGTTTAAACTGAAAGAGACATTTTCTGCATTATTTCTGACCTCTTATATATTTGCTCAGCACATCACAGTCATAGAGTTAAAACAAAGTTCATCCAAAACTTTGGAATTATATTGTAGTAGAAAGGCTTGAACTGAAAAATAAAATATATTTTCAACATAAATTCTCCTAATGGGGTGTAATAATTAACTGTTTTTTACCATAATCAAAGCAATCATGCATTAAGAGAATTCTGAGGTATTTCCTGACTCCATGGCCAGATCATCACTAGCAATATACCTACATGCAGCCCAGCATTTAGCCCTCAAAATTCACATAATGTGTTCCTTTCCTCTCCACAGCACCATTGCCTGAGTCCCATCTCTTGGGTGTAATACTGACTGAAGCTCAGTACTTTCAGTGGGACCACCTCCACATGAAGTATGTGAAGAAATAATTGTAAAGGGAGATCCTTTCCCATTTGAGTCTGACTTCTGCTATATTGTCTTCCCAGCTCCTCCTTCGATAGCTTTTGCAAATAAAAACTGAGGACATTTGAGGAAATGTATTTGTTAGGCCTGGATAAGAGCACGTTGAAGGATGTGGCTCATGGTATTTACCAGGGATGTTGGCAAATCTTTGAGTCCAAGTCTCAAGTCCTGTGTGGATTTACAGGTAGATGCCGACCCAATCCAGTCAGCACGTGGAACAAAACTGAGGAGATATAAATCTGTCCCATGAGAATTCTAATGGATGGATGGTAGCAATTGCCTTTCGGTTAAGAGTAAGCATGGGATGTTAGAGTTTTGGTTGGATGAGCATGTATTTCCTGAACTTACTGAGAATTCCAGTGCCTTCCTTGCATGTGAACTATGTATTAAGAACCATCACATGTTACTTCTGCTAGCTTCATAGTTCACTGAAAAATAGAAGGGATCTTTTTGTTGTCCCAACACATTACATTGCCTGGGCAAAAAAGCAACTGATGGCAAAACTCTAAATTTGTTGGGCTAATTTTGGTCTCAGCTGGTTTTTGCTGTAAAAATATTGTGTATGGCAGCTGAAAACTGGCAACATCATTTACTATTCCTTGAGTAATCTTAGCATAGAATGCCTACTTTGTAGGTCTAGTTCTATGTGAATTCTCCAGGAAAATATTGTTATAAGGGACTAAATATCACACCCTAGTGTATGAGGGTTAAAAAGAAGCTAAATTCAATCAAATATAAGCAAGACAGACTTGGTGCCCAGGGGCCAGGGTGCAAACTCTATCTTGTCTCAATTCCAGCAGCAGGTTTTATCTTGAGAACCTAGTTTGTGGTATTGGTCTATTCAGTATCAGAAGAAGAAAACTAGGCATCACTATATTTATCAGTAATAAATCTGTCCACCCAGGCATCTCAGTTATAACAAGCACTACTCCAGGAAATAAGTACCATAAAACAAGAAGGTAAATCTTGGGCCTTTAAAGAACCACATTAGAAGAAAGAATTTCTGCAACAGTGATGTCTTGATTCTGAACATCTGACCTAAGAGGGTCCCGTTCCTCCCCCACTCCGAAACCAAATACCCTATCAGAGTCTTACAATACTGATATCATGGAATATTTTTGACATTACAGCAGCACAATATAAAGGCATTTTATAAGGTTTTATTTGTGCTGCAATCTTTTTCACACTTAACATGGAAATAAACCCAAACTGCATGACTTCCTTCTGAAAAATTATGTAATAGGTTGTGTGGTTGGTTTACAGAGAATTCCAGTCAAGGCAGCTTCACACCTTCACTTTTGGACTTGTTTTCTTTGCTCATTGTGAAACTCCTCACAATGAGCAAAGCCAAATGTTATGCAGAAATGGGTTTCCAGATAGCACTCTGCTGTTTTATATTGCTGCCGTTCTCCAGAATTCTACTGGCAAAAATAAATGTAATACAGGCTTCATACCTGCCCTCCTTCCTATAAGTAATTCTCTGCACCAATGAACATATCAAGCAAAAAGAAGAAAAATTGAGAGGAAAAAAGAGAGAGAAAAGAACATTTAAAAAGCAGCCTCAAGTGAAGTGTTGCAAAAATATTCTTAATCTTAAACTGTAAAACATATTATTTATTTCATTTATGCATTTAAAATATCCCCCACCAAAAACCCCTTTCTCCTTAAAAAGGACCCATTGTTAGTTGCATTGAGGTAGTGGATCTAGGTCTTAAGAGAAATGACATGCCTATTTCCTCTGAGTTTCATAGTAATTCTTGTAGCTAAGGAAGTAGGGAAGAAAATTGCTTTTCATCGAAAAAATATATTTCTGTGAGCTGTCTCTGCTATTATACACAGTATTGGAGAGAAGGTTCATTCTAAATGGCCAATTAAGATACGTTATCCTGTTCAATAGTCACACATTCAGAATCCCAAATGCAGAAACTGTCATGGTGACTTGATGAGGTAGCAATTGTGCACAGTTGTGCAGTTGATCATGTGACTCTCTAAGGCAATTTTACCAATTGGAGCTTCACATGCATACATATTGAATTTACTAGAACATTGTGAGTTTCTGGCTGAAATCCTGTTGCATTGCATTGCATCACCTGGCAATACTAATATTTATTTCTTTTTAAATTTAAATCTTCCTATTCCCCTTTCATATTCTGAGGCTCCCTATTTTAGTACTGGAAAATCACTGCTGCATTGAGCAGTTTGAAGCAGCCAGAATTTGATCAGGACCACTGGTGGTGGTCCTTCCAGTGTTAAAGGCTCCCCCTCTCCTGTCCTGAGACACGCAGAGGCTTCCTGAGGGCAAAAGGGATCCCTAGGGAGTCATAGAACCTGAAGAGTGGAAATAAATCATTTAAAGTTGAATTAAAATAAAGATGAAAGTTGCTGTCTTATGGCATCATAATCCAGTTACGTGGTGGAGTTGGACCCACTGGATTCCAGCCACTGAAAATCTCAGTGACTGATTCATCCATGTTAAAACTGAAAATGCTGGCCAAAATCCTATTGGCAATTTATACTTGCGTAAAGGAAATCATGCAAACCTTGGCAGAAACTTTCTTCTTAATAAAAAGGTGCTGCTTGCATTCCTAGATTCATGCTCAGAACCACAACCAGCATCTTGTTAAAGAGCAGCAGTTTTCCATCAAGACTTATCTGATTTCCCCTACACAGGTATAGATCAGCAATAGGATTCTTGCCATTGACTCACAGGTGGTTGTACAGCAGACAAAAGTCTTTGCAGTAGTCAGAAATGGATATAAAGCTGCACTCCTTTCTGACAAATTTCTGAAAAAAACAACGTTTTGCTGCTTTGTTTTTCTGAGGAATTTTGTCCACAAAATACCCTTGTTTTCTGACAACTGTGATTCTTAAGGAGGAAAGTGGAGTTATTTGCTCAAAACCCAAACAGCAGTTAATGCCTCAGTAGTGGCTCTTTCGCTGCCTTCAGAAAGTCTGTTCCTCTGTTCCAATAAGCAGCACCAGTCCTGACATTAGTCAATGTAAGACAGTCAATACCTGTGAACTCCCTTCCCTTCAAACTCCCAGAAATGCTACTGCTATCCAAAGCTATCTCTTTTCTAACTGGGGTTTGAAGACCTCTCTGAGCTAAGCATTTTTCATTGACTGCCCAAAGAAATTGTGTGTGCCATGAGTAGCGTACGATTCTTGAAGGTTCTGCTGTCGAATGAACCATAGCACATTGGTGAAAATATTACTTGACAGGATTTGAATATCGTCCACTGCATTTACAGCAACCAGACACTGATTACTATAAAGGACATACAAGATTTTTCTTTGATGCCTCTCTCGAATTCAAACTTGCATTTCTCCTTTTCTGCCTCCTGTAACATTTCTTTCATGCCAGTAATTTTCAGTTTTGCAGCTGTTCCGCTGAGTTGGTGTGTCAGGAAATTAAGTGATTTCACCTGAACAACTGTACAGGAGTAGAGTGCAGGAGCGGAAGAGGCATTCCTTAACATTATACGTTCAACAATATCTTGTATAGTGTTATATTGAAAGGAAAGTGGTTAATGAGTTAGGCTCCAGATACAGCAGTTGTTCCAAGCTCGGAATTGGTCTTGGGCCACAACTCCCAGAAAGTTTGACCGTTTTCTATGTTAGCTGGTGTTTCTGGGATTTCTAGTACAAGAAAGAAAGAAAGAGAGAGAGAGAGAGAGAGAGAGAGAGAGAGAGAGAGAGAGAGAGAGAGAGAGAGAGAAAGAAAGAAAGAAAGAAAGAAAGAAAGAAAGAAAGAAAGAAAGAAAGAAACCAACCAACCAACCAACCAACCAACCAGCCAGCCAGCCAGCCAGCCAGCCAGCCAGCCAGCCAGCCAGCCAGCCAGCCAGCCAGCCTGCCTGCCTGCCTGCCTGCCTGCCAGCCAGCCAGCCAGCCAGCCAGCCAGCCAACCAACCAACCAACCAACCAACCAACCAACCAACCAACCAACCAACCAACCAACCCAGGGTCCAAGTACAGGAACCAATCATTTATTCGAGATGTGTGGATGCTTTCTCTTTTAGAGGCATGCGTACACCATCTGGAGAGGGCATAGCAATAAATAACAATGTTTAATAAATAAAAATATTGTTAATATTACCTTCAAAGTTAATACTTTTTAAAAATTATATGTATTGGTGGCATTTTAGCTTGCTTGACCAAAAATAATAATAATGAATTTAACATGAACATGTTAAAATTAATGTGCTGCTTCCAAGCTGTCTTGTAAATGTTTAATAAAATTGGCATTAAATAGTTTAAAATGTTCTTCATTTTCTTAGCCATTCAAGTGTGGATCTTGATACAAGTTTGTATTGTGTGTATCACGATAATAAGGTTAAGATACATGTCTTCCTATCTCCACTAAACCCTGTTGTTTCTGATGGAATATCCTATTTCTTCACTTCTTTATATAGTAGCTACTGTATATTGAGCATCACATTTCCCTGCTAGTGATTCCTTACCTAGGGTTGCCTAAGAGACTCTTTGCCTTCAGTTATGAAGATATGGTATTCTGCTTGGCATTTGTTGTCAAAGATGCCAAATGTGTGTTATGTCAGGTTTTTTTTCATAGTATGCATACTGCTACCTTATCATCAATTTAAAGCTTTGTGGTGCCAAGGCTGAAATGTAGGAGCTAATGAACCTTAATTGGGACTAGTAATAACACATATTTTCTTATGGACTCAGCAGAGTCATAAAAATCTGAGTTGCAGAATGCAGTTGTTCTGAAGAAAAGAGCCATAATGGGCAGTCATTTGAAGAGTTAGGGGTCATTGAAGAAGAAAAAGTAGCTCTGAAATAGAAGGCATAGTTTGCATACCAGTGTTTGCAAATTCAATGCTTAGGATCGTCAGACAGGGCCACCAGGAGGGGAGGAACTTGCCTGAGACAGTGGAGAACTATTTCAAAGTCATGCTGAGCTAAACAAATCAACAGTGTAACATAGAAATGTAGTGTCAGATAGTCATATGTTGCATTTTCAACAGAGCCATAGATAAACGTGTTGGTACCTTGGGCTCCACTCTCCTGTTGGTCAAAATTAAGACATGTCAGATTGGCAATCATGGGGGCAGGACAGAGAAACAGGGAGGAAGGCCTGGGTTTGAATGCACAAGGGCCATCTTGTTTCTATATGGAGCCCACTTGTTTTATGTTACTGTCTGCCAGGCTGAAATTATACACACACAGGAGAGCCAGGTTTGCACTTTTCTAGTAGCAAATATTAACGAGCAGGTTTACATTCTTCCAGCACCAAATCTTGTTTGGCTGTGCTGGGTCAAAGACCCAGTTCCCTCACTTTCGTTATAGCTCTGATTACAGTCTTGGATTCCTTCAGTGTGAAACTACTCTAGCTCCTGGGCTTTGTATATGTTCTGGAGATACAAGAAAGAGGTCCATGCCCAGGAATGTTATAGATCCCAGCCTACAGAAAATTCTAGCTCTTCTCACATGGTCAGAGATTGAAAAGAACGAGAGGCGCACACAGGCATAATTCTACAAAGGGCTAGATTGAAAGGCAACATTACTTTAATAATGGATCCAGATACAGATCCTCACAATCAAGGGGGAGCTTTCTGTGGTGTGTAATCAGTGAAGAGGAGCAGTGCTTTTTCCCAGTCTCCATCTGAGAAAAGGAATGGTGCAGCAGCTAAATCCTATTATGTAATTTCTAAACTTACTCACATGCTATCACAGAGTTTTAAATGGTTGACTTACTGTTAACAGCAAGTGAAGGCCTGCATAAAAGGATTTAATTTCTCAAGTGCTTGGGGACATTATCCAATTGCTTAATACCTGCTTGACTGACGGTCAAACAAGATAATTGTAACTTGGTATTTGCAAGTATCTAAATCTTACTTGAAGTGTTGTGTGTAATCCCTTAATCTGAGGGAAAAAGGTAGCATAATGATTAAGATAACTACCTGTCATTCCACTGAGCTGTTTTTATGTTTTTAAAACATGAAGTAAACACTTCTATTGACCTGGGGCTCTATTCAGTATGGATTAATTTTTTGCTTTGGGAATAACAATAAAGAATGAGCTTGCTTAGAAGATATTTCATATATCTTGGATATATACAGAATCAGTCTTTTGTATGAGGCATGGAACTAGAATTTTGGGACATCACCTGTTGAATATCAGCCTAATGTTTACCCAGATACATATACAGTAGATGAATTCTTCAGGAGCTGGAAGAAGATTTTTAGAAGTGGCATCCTAGCATCAATTGCCTAACAGCTCACATTATTTTGTTATAAATATGAAAAATGAAGTGTTTGGGCTATTTTTCAAATGTTTGCAAATGATTAATATGATATTTTTAAAAATATATTAAATCCTGGAAGACCCTGGAAGACTTGCCATACTTTTTTCCCATGGAAATGAATAATTAGTGCTTAAGCAGTATGTTCATACTTGGCTATCAATTTCCAGGGATAATGGCGAAAGCATATAGAATTACTTTGAAAAAGGAATAGAAAGCACAAACACATGCAATTTATATCCTGATCATTATATTTCAGATACTTTTCTCATCAGGATTCTTCTATCTTGTCACATGTTATAGGGCATAAATTGAAAACATACTCTTATCCCTAGGTAATTTTCAGCATGTGCAATTTACTGGTTTGAGTTGTCAGATGTTACCTTACTTTCTTGGCAAGAGAGCATCCCTAATAGACAGAGTCTGGCAAGCAGATGGCCTAAGGATGAGTTTCCATGGTCTCAGAAAAACAATGTGGTTTAATGTAGCCTTATGCCACCACTTTCTGTTTTTCTCATGAGAAATCTAAGGAAGGTTAATGGTTCATGTATGTAGAAGAGACAGAGACAGAGAAACAAACATACAGCACGTTGAGGGTTTGTGATATGTCAAGTCAGTGAGCAGGAATTTGTTAACCAAGACCCCACTTAACATGTTACAATTCAATACTTAATACTACAGAGTCCTTCATTTTATGGCTCCAGACAGCCTAGTACTGGAGCCTCCTCCTATGGCTCAGACCTGATGAGAGTTGGGGGGGGGGGGAAATAGATAAAGGATGGAGAAAGAAAAAGGACTACTGGTTATGGGCTCTTTGGCCATGTTCTGAAGGTTGTTCTTCCTAATGTTTCGCCAGTCTCTGTGGCCGGCATCTTCAGAGGACAGGAGTGGCACTCACCAGAGCACAGAGTTCTACTCCTGTCCTCTGAAGATGCCGGCCATAGAGACTAGCGAAACGTTAGGAAGAACAACCTTCAGAACATGGCCAAAGAGCCTGAGAAATCCACAACAACCATTAGATCCCAGCCGTGAAAGCCTTTGCGAATACAGAAAGGACTACCTTTAAGCCTTCCCTTGCTGTATCATTTAACACATGCAAACTGCCAGCTTTTAGAGTGAATGTTTTATATCTGTATAGTGAGAGCAGATGGCTTGCATTTTTGGAGATGGGAAAGGCACGCACTCCCTCATTCTAATCCTCCTCAGCAGGACATAGCCAGGAAGTCATTTCTCTTGTTTTCTCCCTTCTTTTTCTGCTCCTTAAAAGTGACATTCTAGTGTCTCAGACTATTCTAAGCCAGAGACTGTGTTTATAAATGAACAACATAGATAAAGGTGGGGAATATTTTCAGCCAGAGGGCTGGGTAACCATCAAGGAACCTCCTCCGGGTCCATGTACCTGCAATGGGTGTGTGCACAGCCTAGTGGGGATGAGGCTATCTTGCTCTCTCACACATACCCAGACAATTATCTTTCTTTCTTTCACCTACATGCACACACAGATGGACATGGGCATGTAAGCGTGCAGCTACACACATTCACTGTCATCAGCCTTCTCATAGGCTACATGAGTCTCATCCAGGGCTCTGTGTCTTATTCATGCTTTCTGTTCTTTAGAGTTTTATAGGCTCAGCTGCCACTGTCATTTGGTTAGCCTACAATTCCTCTCAAACACTTTGGGAAATACTTTGAGATAAATGAAGAGGAGAAAATTAAGTATTAACAGGAGGGAAGGCCTGCTTAAACATCCAAGTTTTGAATTGGTTCTTTAAAATACCCAGCGATGGGGCCGCACAAATCTCTGGAGGGAGGTTGTTTCAGAGGTGAGGAGCCACCGCCGAGAAGGCCCGGTTTCTTGTTTTTTCCTTCTGGGCCTCCTGGAAGGAAGATATTGTTTTCATTTCATCTACAAGTATGTGACCTCCTCATTAAGTAAAAAACACTATTTTATTTTTAAATGTTCCTATTTGGATTCCCAGCTAGTTAGCATGCAACTTCTTGAAATCACTATTAGAAGGAGCCATGGCATATAATTGACTATCCATCAAGTACTGTCAGTATAATGAAGACTCAGGCTTATGGCAGGCAAAACAAACTTCCCTTTTAGCTTTGTTATTACAGTTATAACGTTATTCACATAGATGGAGTATAACACAGAGAAAAATCCAATTACTCATCCCAGCAAGACTAGACCTTTAGAATCAATGAAACACATCTAAATACTAACTCATGAATTCCCCATTGATTCGATGGGTTTGCTTGACTTTACAGGAACTGAACAATTGGATTTATATAATGAATTATATTCTTTCTGAAAACAGGAAGGATACATCACTGCTGGATCACTGTAATGTGCTCTATGTGGGGCTGCCTTTGGGAAGCGTTTGGAAACTCCAGTGGGTTGGTAACAGAGAACATGTAACTTCCCTGTTACAGCAACTCCATTGTCTGCCAATATATTTCAGGGCACAATTCAGAGTAATGGTTTGGGCTTATAAGACCCTAGACAATTTGGGTGTAAGATATCTAAAAGATTGTATCTCCCTTTATGAGCCTAACTGGGTGTTAAGATCTTCCAGAGAGGTTTTTCTCAAGGTTCCACCACCCTCACAGGTGCGCTTGGTGGGGACACAGGAGAAGGCCTTCTCTGTCACTGCTCCAAAACTCTGGAACTGCCTCCAATGGGAAGCCAGGCTGGTTCCATCTTTGCTGTCCTTCTGCAAGAAGGCAAAGATATTTCTCTTCACACAGGGACACCTTTAAATGACTAGGGGATTTTTAAAAGAGATTATTTTATTCTGTTGTTTTACATCTTTTTAATATTGCTTTGATTTATAAATTTTAATGTATCTGTTTAATTCTTGCAATAATTTATTATTTAGCTTTTAATGTAGCTTCTTTTAATACTGTAAGCCACCTTGGGTCCTCAGGAGAAAGGTGGAACATAAATATTATAAATAAATAACATAAATAATTTAGCCAGAATATTGGGGGGTGGGGGAGTTCCCAGCCACAGGGAGGTTATAACATACATTTCAACAGTTAGGGGGAGGACTAGCAACTTTCCCAAGCTCTGATAAAGTGGAGGAATGAGAAAAGAAGATGGTGGTTATGAGAAAAGACCATTCTGTCCATCATCAGTTTCTCTTTTACAGAAACAAAAATGTTGGCACAAGTGCAATCTGAATGAACCCACTAAGACTGGTTTGTGCTTTATATAGCACTAAAAGCAATGTTGGAGCTAACCTCCTTATCAGTTTTGCCCTGCTACAATTACTTAATTAGACACATCACATCTTCAGCATCCAGAGCAGTTCTATAAAATGATTTCCAGTGGTGGGGATTGTGGAATTATTTTACTCTCATCTAAACAAAACTCTTCAAGATTACTCTATTTAGAGCTCTCAGAGTTGAATACATTATTCCAAAACTATATTTGCTTCTCTTGCTGAAAGCTGTTTGTTTGGAGATTATATTTTTCAAAGGGCAGCTTCATGTTTCGCTCTCAGATTAAAATGACCACGGTGGGAAAATTATTTTGAAAAAAAAAAAAAAAAACCTCCTTGAAAATAAGTGGATAAAGACGCTTCCTATGAAATTGCTCGCCCAAACCTGCATGGAAGCCAGGATATCAATTTTTTTATCACTGCCTATGAAATTCCAAAGAGACTACTTTTGGAAACCATAATTGGTAATTTAGTAAGGTCCACAGCCACTCATCACCATCACCATGTGGAAGAAAGCTATCTTTAGAAAAATTCTCAAGCCAACTTGCATGGGATGCCAACTTTCAAAGTACAAAATCCTTAAACATATGCTTAGTCTTATTCATTCCTAAAATAGTGCTCTGAAACCACAATGAAAAGAATACTGTATACTGCGGTGCACCAAAAATTGGGCACATCCCATTTGATTCTTCATAAACATCAGTTGGCTGTTGCCATACTCTCTGGTGCCTTCCCTGCCCCTTCATATAATGAAGTTGGCTGAATAGCTCAGTGAGTTAGGTGCCCGGCTCTGAGAGTTCAGTTCCCCACTGTGCTCCCTGCTAGTAGTCAGCCTGTGTGGCCTTGGGAAAGCTGCAAAGTTCCAGGAGAAGGGAATGGTAAACCACTTCTGTGTGTGCTCTGTCTAGAAACCCATGAAAAGAGTCACCATAAGTCAGAACTAAACTTGACGACACAGGATGGTTGATTATTCATATCATACATTATGTACACAAGTCTTGGGATTTTGACAAATCCTCTTCAAGCAGGTAATCAACAACTTGTATGGCGAAGAAGTTGATGAACTACAACTCCCACTAATACTATCTAGTATGGGTGATGGTAAGGAATGCTGGGAGCTGCACTCAGAGCTTTAAATGCCATTTTAAGAAGTTAGTAATGCTTTATTTTTTAAAAAAGAGCAGATCATTAGTAATTTTTGTTGTTTAGTTGTTAAGTCGTGTCCGACTCTTTGTGACCCCATGGACCAGAGCACACCAGGCCCTCCTGTCTTCCACTATTAGTCGTTACTCATGTATTATTTCATAAGTAATATGTTAGTTACTACCTTGATTCTTCAACATTAGTTATTAATAAAACCTTGTTCCACTTCCTCAATTAAATCCATTCATTAATTTTTTTAAAGAAACAAATGTCACTGAGATTGGATGACAAAGTCAGATTTTTTAAAAAAAAAGACATACACACACCAAAAATCCTGAGAAACTTTGAATACTCTCCAACAATAATACTACATTAATTTGCCCATTCTGACAAACATGTATATGTAACATATCTGTTGCATGACTGATGTTACACACCTGTTGCACTATTCTCATGGCACATGCTTCAGCGTTTGATGAGAATATGAATGTAAACATGTAGTAAATAAACAACTTTGTTCACTGACCTGTTTCTCCTTTGGAATTTATGATGGCCAGAATCCAGTTGGCAGAGCTGGGCCTGTGTAAGGCTGACAACATCATGACCCAAGGGATTTTATCCTTAATTCAAAGCTTCCTTTTACACTCTTCTGAGGTTACCTAGGATCCCTTTTGCCCTGGGGAAGCCTTTGGAGGCCTCAGGACATCTGAAAATAGCTGAAAATTTCCCCTGGTCTAAAGGAAGGGTGCACTGGGATTTCTTGAGTTGGCTGATGCTTACCAGAAAAATCAGGCTTGTTATCATTGTGTTTAGCTGTCCCATAGCTCGGCTTGTAAGGATTCCAGTTTTGTCTGGAAGGTGCACTAAACAAAGTCAGGGATTCAAGGCAAAGCCTGTCTCATAAGGGCACTGTCCTCTTCTGCTCTGGCTAGACATTAAACGTGGACAATAGAATCCACCTTCTAAAAATGGCAATTGTATCTTGGGAGAAAAACGAGGAATGGAAGCCTCCTGTTATGAAGGCAGCCTTGATTTAGAGCACAATTAATGCTGTTTGAATATTGTGCAAAATTCTTAAATCAACACTGCATTTAGGGATTATGAGTTTCCATAGTTCATAATTTCCAGTATAATGAACAATACATGCATGCAGCACATAATTCTTAACACTGCATTTTGGGGATTTAGAGAAAGCCGCCTAGAGTGGTCAATATGACCAGATAGGCGGGGTATAAATGGAATAAATAAATAAATAAATAAATAAATAAATAAATAAATACCACTAAATTGAAGCTGAGAGATTTTCAGGGACTGTGTGCATGTTTGTGGAAGTGTGTTGCTCATTGGAGATTGGCAGGCTGAGATTTGCTATCTTGAAACAGTTAAAAACCAAACCAAACCCTATATCCTCATTACCAGGAGAACTGGCACATAATTTTCTTTCTCTTTTCCTTGGCCTGGGGCTCAGAGAAATTATTGGGTCTGGAAACAGAATTTGATGGCCCTCTGTTCTCCTCCAAGCATGTCTGAACCTATGTCTTCAAGGTTTCTTATGGAAAGATAGCCGTGATAAATACATCTATGTGTCAATGAATGCAGGATTTTTGTCATAGACAGGAACTGGTGATTCTTCTAAGGAAGTAATTGACCTCAGTGGAGTCTGGGCAGGAGAAGCGGGATGACTGGAGTTGGACAATTGTTGAGTCCTGGTAACAGATGCTTGTTTTCTTTTATTGTACTGTTTTCTTTCTTTCTGTCCCTGGAGGCTGTGGCTTCAGTGGTCATGTGAAGGTAATATACATTTGTGCAGATGCCTGTATGAAGAGCTTTTCTGTGAGAGGACGGATCTTGATTGGGCAGGAAAGGCGTACATGTAGTCATTTCTCGGTACTCTTCCTTGGTTGCAAAATGCATGACTTGCAAGATGGGAAGGCGTATGTACACATCAGTAGAGGCCAGTGTAATTCCTTGTTCTTCCAGCATATGAGCAACTTTGATAGTACAACTATAAAGGGTAGTGAAATCTAAAGAGGTGGGACTTAGCCATTTTTCTTTAGCTGCAAAACAAATGAAATATTTTGATCACTGAGGCAGAGGTTGTCAATGATAATGAGGTGAGTGAAACAAATCTTTTATCTGTATTGTAGAGCTGTATCTCTGAGAGTCTATTCACACATGCACAGCATTAAATTACAGTTTGTCAGAATGATGGATATACATTTGTGAGCCAGTCTTGTGAACGCAGCTAAATGCAGAAAAATGCATGAATATGGCTGCTTTTTGTGAACTGGCTGCCCAAGTTGATCTGCAAGAGGCTGGAAGTGCAGTAAAGCCATGCAGCATATATTTGTGTCTGTGGGTTAGTCCAAAATAATTTGCCGGCTGAACCAGGAAAGTGACTGGCCATGGCAAAGGGGCGCCACACTGAAAGCCAGCCAAATTATTTTGGCATACAAGACAGGAGATCCAACAGGCACCCTTCTGTTTTCTGGAAGTTTAAAATGCAATAAAGCATTAAATATTCCTTTGACAGTACCCAAAAGCTACAGTCTGAATTGAACACCTCATGTTCTTTCTATATTGAGTCCAAAAATAGATAGCTGCTGGCTAATAGGCAAATTCCCTGTCCTGTTATGACTTGTGCCCCTGAAATCTTTTTGCCTACCACTGGGAATCCTTCCTCATGTAGATTAACATCTAGGAAGAGCAAAGAAATTAAGTGGAATGGCTGCAGCATCCTAGCAATTTATAATGTTTACCAAATAAGTATTGAATTTTCTTTCCAAATGCTGGGATTGATTTTTACTCTCTCTCCCCCACCCCCATCCCCTGCTGCCTCCATTTTTACAGCCAGGGTGACTATAAATAAGTTGTAGGAAAATTACTTCTCCACTGTTTCACAATGCTTTTCTTATCTAACAGGCACAGCTGTCATATACCTAAATGCTTTTATTTACGATATTTATAGCTAAAAATTGTAGTGAAAGTGTCCTTTAATCAAGGGAGTTACCGTTATCAAAGTACTTTATGAATTTTAACTAACCTGCCAATTTTTGGCTTATTGCTGTGGCCTGTGCCCGTTTATCTTATCCGGCTCAAAATATTTCATCTTTTCCATTCTTGGCATAACTGCTTCTGGTGGCCATATCAGGATTAAGTTGACTGAAGTGTTAAGGCGCTCATTTTTTGCCTGCATTAAAGGTCAACTTCTAGCTCTTCTTCTTCACCTTTAACAAAAACTGGACCAGAGGAAAAGTCAAAATGAAGTGTAAAATGGTGCTAAGCAAATATATTCTCTGAAGCTCACAGTTACGCAGTCTTCGGTACAGCTAGAAAGAAAAGCTCATTTTTATACAGAAGAAAGCACTTGCCTTTTCCAGTTTGTCTACTGCATATTTGCATCTAGCCTAGATAAAGCTTGACACTAGTGAAGTACATTTGGTTTATGACCATCAGCCTTGGTTTTGCAGGGCCTTGTTCATATGTTTACATTAAGGCGTGATCCAGCTAGACCAACATGCCTTAAAGTCTCTTTAAATTTCAGGAGAAATGAATGGGACAAAATATGCCTTCCTGATACATTGCTCTCTCTCCGTATGTTTCAGAGCAGAGGTTCTCAATCTTGGGTAACCCAGGTGTTCTTGGACAGCAACCTCCAGAAACCTTCATGACTAGCTATGCTGGCCAGGATTTCTGGGAGTTGTGATCCAAGAACAGTATGACTAGAACAGTACGACACTGGAAACAATTACCTTGAGAGGCGGAGAGTGCTCCAACCCTGGAAGCATTCAAGAGAAACTTAGACAACCACCTAGCAGATATCCTTTCATGCGTATTCCTGAATTGAGCAGGGGGCTGGACTTGATGTCCAGAATAAAAGTGTGCTTATATGTCCTTTAAAGCAGTGGTCTCTCAGTGAGTATACTTGGCTGGGATGCATGTTGAGAAGCATTTCTTTCCCACTAGTGTTGCTGATGTCCCCAAATCTGTGTGGAGGTGGATACCAAGAAAAGGAACCCCAAGCTTGGGAGAAAGCCAGGATGTAAGTCAAACAGACATATGTCCGTGGAAAAAATGGCATGAATATTTATATTTGATATTGATTTACCTGTATACATCAATATCAAATATTGCACCAAGGTCTTCATAGAGCTACAAATGGTTTTATGTTTTCTAGCTGAAGGAGATTTCTACAATGCCATAGATGATGCCTTTGAAAAAAAGAGCTACTTATGATGAGGTGTCCAGCCAGAAGAGTTAATATTTGGGGAAAATAATGCTGCATGAAAATCGCATGTTTGATGGGTCTTTTGTTACCATGAAGACTATGAAGCTATGAAGCATGTCTGATGGGTCTATTAACATGGAGACACAGCTATGGAAATGATCAGATCACCACCCCTTTTGACCTCAGTGAATTTTACTGACTTTATCTGGGCTGTGTGAAAGAACACCTCCTGGATGATTTCCTACTTTCACATGTCTATAGCTTATTTGTGCAAGATGCAGTAAATACCTAGAAAGGCATGATTTTATATCTTAGGTGCATTTAGACAGCACAATGGGGCCACTACAAAAAGGTGGCCCCAGTTCTTTCCTTATGTAGCTGTGAGCCTATTTTTCCATTTGCTCTTTTCCCATGATACTGAACATTTACTTGTCCTGCTTCTGGGTAGGAAATGCAACAGAAAAGAATACAACACTGAGGTGATGTTTTAATACACTTCCATTAAAATTTTAATACACTTCTATTAAAATTATCAATGGTTTAGATTGGGGGGCCCAATATCCAGAGGACTGTCATCCTCCCAGCTTTGAAGAGCTACAGTCATTCGTGCACCCTGTTCTCCAAATATTATGAAAACACCCTCTTATGTTCTCTAGTGGCAATTTAAAAAAATGTGGGGGGAGATGCTGAACCCCAAACCATGACAAAATTGCCTCCCACATTCCCTAGCGGGGAAAACCTCCTGCAGGCCACATATGGGCCATGGACCATACTTTGCCTGTCCTTTGAATAGAAGGATGTTGAGTGGGGATAAATAACATAATTTAAATATAAAGACAAAATATGAAGCCACAATGGATGAAGCTGGGACTGGGATAGTGCCCTGCTAAGTATTTATGGGCAAGACCAAAGCCCCTGTTCTCCTTTTCATGGTTCTTTATCTTTGAACCAGGCCTGGATTGGACAGCTCTTCAAACAGAGCAAAGGTGGGCAACTTCCAAATTTACACAAAGCTCCCAACCTATCAGGAACTACATCTGATTGCACCAAACACCATCAGGAACCTTGCCCCATTACTACTGCAACACACAAACACACACACCCATACACACATATAAACAGCACATCTCACCAAAATAAATTGGGATCAGCCTGGAACCCATAAATCACATGTCCTTATGTGCCATCAAGTTGATACTGAGTTACAATGACCCTAACAGGGCTTTCAAGTTAAGTGAGATATTTATGGAGGGGTTTTACAAGTTCTACACACCCAGGGAGTTTCCATGGCTGAGCAAGGATTTGATCCCAGACTTCCTGAATCCCAGTCCATCACTCTATCCACTGCATCATACTGGGTAAATCATAACTTGCCTGCCTAGAAATAGAGGATGCCTTCAAATAAAAGTCCTTTATGTGCAGAAGTTTCCTCTGTACATTCAGCCACATCAAATCAGTCTTCCTTCTCTACAGGTATGTGTTCACTGTAATGTCTCTAGGAAGTAAGGTATATTGAATGCATAACTATAGAGGTGGGAGGAGAAAGTCAACACAGGACAATTTCTTTTCAGCAATAGTCCTGTAATTTTGTAATGTTTCTTTCATCTCCTTCCACTGGAAAGGGTAAAAACACTTGTGATTAGATGCCACTCTATGAGGATCGAGGTGTTTTTTTACAATTCTAATTAAAAGTCGCATACCAGGAGAACATAATGAATGTGGATTTTATTACACCAGTATTTATTGAGAAATCATAAAAATTAGTGTCTTTTCCCTCTAACATTTCCTCCTTTGACTAAAGACTTGGTGCAAAAGGCATACAACATCTCAGGAAATAAAGCATAAAAATCTAAAAAAGAAAATAATTTAAGCATCAGAATGCTGTAGGCCCCTGTCATAATTCATGCGGTAGATCAAACATTCAGACTCTCCTGAAAACATGAAATAGAAAATGACATGCCATTAAACCATTCTCATAACAAAATATCTCAAGAGACTGCAGGAAATAGCACATTTGGGGGTGGGGGGAAGAATTCTCCTACATTCTTGTTTAACCCACCTCCCATTAATTCAGTGCCACAACATGTTCAACTGAAATGATCACAGGACTTTATTTACAATACCAAATGCACAGCTGAAGGGAAAAGAAAAAGCAATAATTCTGCAGAATGTAACATACTTGCAGGAAAAGCACCATAGCAATTACAGGGAACTGGCCTTTCACCGGAAAGGGTACATACCACTTCATTGGACAGCTAGGCCTCCAACATACCATGCAAAGGAAATATTTGATTTCATTCATCAGTTCTGCAAGGTACTGGAGATAGAAACATGCACAAATTTACCATTTAACCTACTTATCCTAAGGTATCCCAACAGCTTGATTTCCAAAATCTGTGCAGTGCTACTTGTGCAGAAAAACTAAATGCATCCATGCAGCCCAGATCTCCACCAGAAACTGTAATGGCAACATTATTCACAAAGCTTTAGTTGTATCGTTACTCTAAAAAGGTTCATAGTAAAATGCAACATGCAGTGCTACACAGGGCAATTTTATCCGCATTAAAATATAGCAGTTAGTCATTAAGGTGCCACACCATTTTTGGCTTCTTTCCTGACATGCTAACACAGACTAACATGTCTAACTCTTCTAAAACTAAAACTCTGGATGTTTTCTAGTGAGCTAGAGCTGTTTAGTCTACTACTGTATCTTTGTTGAAGAGTTGTATTTTCTACTATAGATTTTGTCGGGCTGGTTATCATTATTAAGGAAGCACTTTGTTGTTGTTTAGTCGTTAAGTTGTGTCCGACTCTTCATGACCCCATGGACCAAACATGCCAGGCCCTCTTGTCTTCCAATGCCTCTTGGAATCGGGTCAAATTCATGTTAGTAGCTTTGATGACACTGTCCAACCATCTCATCCTCTGTCGTCCCCTTCTCCTCTTGCCTTCACACTTTCCCAACATCAAGGGCTTTTTCAGGGAGTCTTTTCTTCTCATGAGATGGCCAAAGTATTGGAGCCTCAGCTTCATGTCATTGGTGAGTAGTGGGACTTACCCCTGTCCACTAGTAAAGGAGCTCTTATCTATGATGACAGGCTACCCATGCCTTGTTTTTAACCCAGAGTGTCCTGGTTTGGTGTCACTCACTGTCCCAGTATAGTGATTCTCAGCCTTTAGTTCTCCAGATGTTTTTATCCCTCAGCTCTTAAAAATACTGACAATTAGCCATGCTGTCAAGGAGCTAAAATCTAAAATATCTGGAGATGCAAAGGTACAGAATCTGCATAATAAGTTCATTGGCATTTTGCTAGGCAGCTGTAGTTGCCTGTCTGAGACTGGTGGCTGCTCCCATTCCACAAACAAAAACTGAGTGGACAAGGAACTGAATATTCTTCAGTAGAATCCTTCATTACACAGACTGCTTAGAACAGTGGTTCCCAACCTTGGCTTTCCAGATATTCTTGGACTAAAACTCCCATAAGCTTTCACCACTAGCGGCACTGGATAGGATTTCTGGGAGTTGTAGTCCAAGAACATCTGGGACCCAAGGTTGGGAGCCACTGTCTTGAAACAACCTTGGGTAACCCAGGTGTTCTTGGACCTCAACTCCCAGAAACTCTGGCCAGAAGCTGGCAGTGAAGGCTTCTGGGAACTGCAGTTCAGATACACCTGGGTTACTCAAGGTTGGGAACCACTTAGAAGATGTATGGTAGGTCACATGATGGACAAGTCTTTTCTCCAGTATCTTGCAGCTGCTGATCAGCTGCTACCTGTGGCAGCTTCTTCACTTTGGCTAATGGTAGGGCCAGCCACTTTTATTCACTGTCACTGAAATGGGACACAACACACATTTGAGTAATGTTATTGCAGAGGACTGTTTTCACTCTTTACTCTGGTCCTGTACCAATGGTGGACATTGCATTTGATTAAATAAATGCAATCTAACTGAAGCATCAATAATTTAATGTAAATATTTTTAATATATACTGTATACTCAAGAAATGTCCATCATGATTCAACTGAATTGAAATAAATGTGACTTAAGTTTGTCACAATTAAGCTCATTCTGTTGCTTCAGTGAAATTTAATTACATAAATTTAATTATAACTAGGTTTTGTTGGGTTGCGTCTCTGGTGTCCAGTGATTCTATGGGGAAACTGCAAAGGAATAATGAATGAAACATTTCTATAACAAAAGTCATTTGTGGTTTACTGAGTTACAGAAAACAGAAGCTATGGATCCAGCAATGGTTGTATATGATTTATCTGTCTCTGCGTTTCATTACTCATTTATTTTCATTATGAAACTTTGCTTCCTTCTTATAATATATTCATTAGAATCACATTCATTTCATAAATTATTTATTTTACTTACATTCATTTCATTACTCTCATTCATTTTTAAGCAATATTTTTTTTTGCTACTGCCTTCAGTAGCAATAGCAATGGGGCGTCTTCCTGGAGCTGTATTGGGCATTTCCCTTTTTATTGTAGCCGAATTTCTTCTCATTCTGGGACATTCTTGGGGGGAGGGTGAAACCTGCCCCCCCAAATGGAAGTTCTTACTGATGGCTGGCATTAGTCCTCCTTGCCCCTCTCCAGAGGCTTAGAATCATAGAATTGTAGAGCTGGAAGGGACCCCAAGAGCCATTTTGTCAAGCCTCCTGCCAGTGCAGGAATTTACAGCCAAGTTACACCAAACCAGGACACTCTGGGTTAAAAACAAGGCAGGGGTAGCCTGCCATCATAGATAAGAGCTCCTTTACTAGTGGACAGGGGTAAGTCCCACTACTCACCAATGACATTAATGCATGTTTCATTTTGAGAGATGTGAAGAAATCTCATTTTTGACTGCTGGCTTGAAAGAGTTTCCCCTTCATTAGTTCCATGCGCATAATAGGAAGTCACTATGTAGAAAATCATCACTTGCTTTTCTTCCAGCTCAGTTATTATGAATGTGGGTAGAATAAATTCATGAAGTGAGAAGTGGACCATACCCACAGTCTCTCAATGTCCACCCCATTTCTTTGCAATCCTGAACCGGCCCTATATATACCTACTAGGACATGTGACTAGAAGCTTTTACAAGAAATTATATGTGCATACTAGCCATATAAGCATTTCTTGAATGTGTCTCTGCAGACAGTGTGGGCGGCATTTATCCCTTGTCATGGCCAGAATCCTATTGGTGTTTGCATAAGGTTTTTGTAACTTACCATAGTTAAGGGTGGGTAATTGATGAGGTGACCGGCTGAGTCTCAGTTGTGTACCTAGTCAAATGCCTGGCTACACAACCAAGATACATCCCAGCACGCTATCGATGAGCCACAACTGACTTGTGGCACTTCCTGCAACACCAGTAGGATTCTTCCAGCCTATGTGTTCGTTCACTGTGTGAATAGTGTTCCTATTTAACATTTCAAGTCAAGTGACAGAGATAAAGTCACAAATTATTGTGCTCAGCTCCAGCCCGCAGCCTTTTCAGTTAAAAGCATATCAATGAAAATAAAGGGAGAGTGTCTTTTGGGCTTTCATTTGTATTTTTAGCCTTTATTCTTGTTCTTTTCCAGCATACTTCTTTAATGTGTTGCTACTGCTTCTTTTCCCATTTGTTCAAAATAACTTCCTGTTCTTTCCACAATCATAAAGGAAACAAATTCTTCCAACAGCTGAAAGCAATCTATAGAAATTCCAAGCAGGTAGCTGCCAAGAGATGAAGCTGAGGCTCCATGAAGACACAAGTTTACACTGTCTTTATTGTTCACTTTGCTGGTGCTCCTATTGGACAGGTTTTACTGTGTTTCGTCCATCTAGGATGATCCTGTGTGGCTTATGGGAGCCCCTACCCCACACTGAGGTTAGTGTAGGAGGTATCACTTTCTATTTAGGTCACAGCTGGAAAAAGAAACAGGTGTTCTCTCTCCCAATGCACTGAGGTGACTTTTGCCACCCAGTCCCCGCTTCATGAATAAATGGAATTTTTCTGGTGGAAAGCTCCATCATTTACACCCTTTCATGGTAACAGATGATCCTTTTTCCTAATCTCAGCTTTCTGTTCTTCAATTGATGACAAAACCATGAGGTTACAGACAACTTATGACCCAACAGGGGGTTGCCCCCTGAAAACCTGGGGTTCTACCCTGGTATGAGAGCCTCCTTTGCATAAGAGGATGACTTCTCTTAACCCTTGATTGCTAGGTTTGCCCAAATATTTTTGGTGAGGGATTTTATCAAAACCCCTTCTTGAATTCCAAGTAACAGGGTGTATTGGGTAACCCTCATCCATGTTTAGTAATATGCCAGCAAAACGTGACAAGAAACAGAAGAAAGCAAACAGGAGAATCCACCTCTAAAGAGTGAGAAAGGATTTGTCTGTGCAAAAGCTGTGCTAGGGTATGTTGACCAATCCAAATTTTTACACGCTGAAGTCCTATGACCAGTCCATTCCATTTGTTCTACCCAGTCCTGTACTCAGTTACAGTGTTGTTGTGCTGAGTTATTAAGCAGAATATGGCAATTGATTGTGATTGCAGAATTTTCAATGATTTTCTGAATCTTTTTGGCCCAGGACTCCCCTCCAAGACCTCCTGCCTCCCAGACTTCCACTTGCAAGATATTCTGGCTTTATAAAAAAAATGGGACACTGACGCCACACTCTCTTTTTTCATTTCTCCTTATTGTTCTGCATTAGAATGTGCCAAGGTCTGCATGGTTTCATGCTCCTTAAGGTCAGTTCCGCACAGGAAATATACTATTTTGTACAGGAGTTGTATTCCCCCTGCATACCTTGATGTTTCTTGCAGAAGAAAATGACCATGAAACATCAGAAAAAGCCAGAATATTTTTTCCAGGAGGAAAAAAAGTCATCTCACTGCAGTGCAAAAGAAAGCTCCCCCTCCCCTGCCCAATGTTTCTTGCAAGAGCAAAAGGCAGCAAGATTGAAATGCCTTCTTGTTTGTGTCAGGATAAAAGCTCACAGATGGGGCTCTAAACAGAGAAAATATAAAGTGGAGAAGTATGAAATATAGAAGTCTTGCTACCAGTTGGCTTTAATGATGTGCCATCTGCATCCTGAGTATAACCCGATGTAAGAGTGTTCTGAGTTTTGGGGGAAAACATGTTCAAATGTATTGTTTCAAATATCAGACTAGTGGCTAGCTAGAAGTGGCTAAATGGGGGTGGGGGTGCTTTCATCAGGCTGTCAGGAACTGAGTAGCAGTGGGGCTTCCCCTGCACCACCACCCTAGCAGTTGTAGGTTCGGGGCCACCTTGGTCCCAGGAAGACCCCAGCATTTGCAGAATCAAGCACTGCCAGGGCAGCAATTGGGGGGCTCTTATGAGGTCCATCTGGGAGTCCTGAGGGAAGGCCTACTTAAGGAAGGACTCTCCTAGAAGCTGCCTCAGCAACATAGGGCTTCAGCTGTGATGTAGTGTTCCCATGCTCTTAAGCCCTAGTGCTCCAGCACCTGCTCTGGTTTCTGCTTCTGCTCTGAACTCTGGTATTCCTGACCTTGTATTCCTGCTCCCTACCCTGGCCCAGTGCTCCCACTCCTGTGGCTCGGTTCTCGTTGCAGTGGTACTGTTTCCTAGCTAGCTGGTCTGTGTGTGAGTTTGGGCTTAGCACTCTGTGCTGTTGGCTGGGTCCTGGTGTCTTTGCCCTTGCTGTCAAACGCAACCGTGCACAACCTGGACCCTGACACAGGCAAGTGAGCAGAATGCTACTCTACAACAACAATAGAAGGCAAGGAGATATGTCAGTAGGCTAAGCCTTGCCACCCTCCCTTCTTTGATCCAGCTGCTGTTATCTCTTGGCTTGGCTGTTCTTTTCTTCTCTACCAGCTTCATCGTCCTTAAAAAAGAACTCAGCAAATCTATGTCATTGTACTGAAATTAGAGATGGGAGTATTCATATTTGTAAATGAATATGAATATTCCCGTGCAGCTGGACTTAAAGAGGGTCCTGCCCCTGGGGCCAGACTGTCCACTCACACGTCCACTGCTGCCGGTGGCCTCACTCATCCTTCCAATCACTCTTGGAGCCGTGCAGGGAGACTCATTCTCCCTCCCCCTGCCTGGAGTGGCTAGCGGAGCAGGAAGAGAGTGGCACTCTGGGAATGATTGGAAGGATAAGCGAGGCAGCTGCCACCGCCAGGCATGTGAGTGGACAGTCTGGACCTAGGGGCCAGACCCTCATTAAGTACAGCTGTTTGGTGATATTCATATTCATATACAAATATGAATACTCCCATCTCTAATTGAAATGAATGCATGATTTCCATTTTGTAATGATTTCCTCACATCAGCCCTCCTGCCCAACAACTTCAGATTGAAAGCAGAATAAAAGCTTAGTCATTTCCCTGTTACCATCAATGTGTCAGAGGCTTAAATGATGATCTACCCACTATTTATGTCTTTTCTGTTCTCATATAAACTATTTGTACCTTGCCATGGAAAGATAGAGTAGAAAGATATGAATATTGCTGCTAAATCAACATGAGAACTAATTTAAACTAGCTATAGTGAGAAAAATGCTTCTACCGTGTTTGTGTCTAAAAGAGCAGCTCAAAGATATGAAAAATGTGGCAATATGCACTGTGGAATGTTTCCAATTTATGGTTAAGATTATAAATCATAGTACATGATATAAATTACCTTCTTCACAATATACCAATAAAATAGCTACCATTCTTTTATTGTTCTTATTTTTGTGACAATCAAACCATGCTACCACTAACTATTTCTGAGGATATTTTGTGACAGAGAAGCCCACTTTTACTGTTCTGCAGCTATTGCCACAATCTAACACACAGTCAATTTTTGACTCTGAATTCACCAGAAATTGATTCAGTCTAAATGAAGCCAGTATTATGACACTGGGTGATAGGCAGCCTACACAGCCAGCATTGGAATGCCACAAGCACAATTACCCAGAGATGAATCCATGAGGTAGATAAGGCCAAGTGAGGCAAGAGCTCACAAAAGAAAGGGCAGGAAAGGTCAAGTTGCTGCTATTGAGAGAAAGCTCAGATGTGGAAACATGGTAAACAATCTTAAAAACCCATTTCATGCAGCCACTGAACATCTAAAACAGTGGGGGGAAAACACTACACACAATGTTCCTGCTCCAAGGTATGGAAGTCAAGCTCTATGAAGAAAAATTAAGAGAGTTAGAGATGCATTAGCACAGAGAAAAGAAATGATACGATAGTGATCTTCAGATATCTGAATCCGTCATGTGGAAAATGGAGCAAGCTTGTTTTCTACAGCTCCAAATGGCAGGCTTCAAAGTTCAAGAACAAAGAATTAACTAAGCATTAGAACTTTCTAATGGTAGAGCTGTTTTGACTGAGGTGGCACCAAAGGAATAGACCAGCAGCTTCACTTCTGCCTTGAAGCCCAAGACCCCTCCTGTGCTTTCCAGTTGTTAAGGGTCTTTGCCTGAGGTCACACATCTGTAGCAGCCAATCTCTACATCTTCTGCAATATGAGAGACTTCCATCGCTGTTGAAACTTGCCTGAGCCTGGTATGTGGAAAATTTCCTTTTCCTCCTTTTCTTTTTTGAAAGTAGTTATTTCAAAGTGCTCTCTCTCTCTCTCTCAGAATGCTAAAAGAGTCTTCTCTCTCTTTCCTCCTCCTCCCTCCCATTGGGTGTCTCTTGGTTTCTGTTGGTCTGATGGAGTCATTGCCAAAGCCCTCCATCTCTTTTCCCTCTGTTCTGTGGGATGGAGGTGAGCAAATGATTCTGCCAGAAGTAATTTTGATGGCATGATGTAACCTCCTCCCCACCACCACCTCAGGAGTTTGCTTCCCCTGCCCTGAGATCAGAAACACACAAATATTGACATGGATCTGGAGAGAGATGAGTTTGGAGAGTCTTCAAAAGGGCACAGGGTAGTTCAGGCATCAGCTTGTGTATGCTTATTCTGTCACCAAGAGATCGGAGGGGGCCAGTTCAGTAACTTCTATAAATAGTTATCCATCATGAATGGGGATTGAACCAATCAAGGTATGGGTTTTGACTCATCAGGCTTTGTTGGACTGTAGTTCACTTTATTCCTTGCTCTTGGCTATTCTAACTAGTGCTGATGGGCATTGCAGTCTAAAAACGTGTAGGCTGAAATCCTCTTTATTTATATTTATTTATTTATTTAAAATGTTGATATGCTGCCCTTTCCCTAGAGGATTAAAGGCAGTTTACCACATTAAAAAAGACAACATTAAAAGCCAAATAATAACTTTTTTGCAATATTAAAATTTAAAAAGCAAATGCATTAAAACTCATAATAAAAAAGTAGTACTAAAATCACAAGTAAAAGACAGAATAAAAAACTCCCTTTAAAAAATCCCCTTGGTCAGACAGTCATTTAAGCCTGCCTGAAGAATATTTATTTATTTATTTATTTATTTATTTATTTATTTATTTATTTATTTATTTATTTATTTATTTATGTTTGTTTGTTTGTTTGTTTGTTTGTTTGTTTGTTTGTTTGTTTGTTTAATTTCATTTAATTCATTTAACTTTTTTAACCTGCCTTTCTCCTTAAAAGGACCCAAGGCAGCTTACATTATTAAAAGGTAATATTACAGCTAACAAGAGTGAGTACACAAATACTAAAAAGGGACATACAAAAAGCAGAAGCAACACCAAAACACACTCAAAACAGTAATATGTAACAATTCATTTAATTTGGCTGCTGTGTTTTGGACCCGCCAAAGTTTCATGACACTTTCCATAGGCAGCCCCATGTAGAGTGTGTTACAGTAATCCAGCCAGGATGTAACTATAGCATGTGTCTCCAAGAATGGACACAGTTGGCACACTAGGTTTTGTTTTTCATTTTTAAAATTAATATAACAAAAACATAAATGACAAATGAAATCACCATTCAAATATATATGTGTGCTATATATATATGTGATTTTATCTTTATTTATATCATCTCTTTCCAAAAATATAATGATTCTTGTAACTTTTATGTTTTGTAAATACATATTCTATATAAAGGTTCAAAATCCCATTAAGACTATTTTCCTTCAATAATCCTTTTCTAACTTTCAATTCACAAGTTAATTTATCATTAACATCAACTGATTATTATTTTTCCAATTCCTTGCAAATATCAGTCTAGCTGCTGTTAACATAATAATTAGTTCCTTTTTCCCTTATCTAAGTGACAATTTCCAAATATATTTAACAATGCTAACATTGGACATCTTTGTATATCTGTCTCTAGAATTTCTTTAATCTCATTAAATATAATTGTCCATACCTTTTGAATTTCTTCTCATGCCCTCCACATATTATAGTGTGTTCCTGTTACTTTTTTTACATCTTTTAACATCTTTTTTATATCTCCAACATATAGATTATGACTTTTATTCAATGTTTTCAGTTTCATTGGTGTTAAATACCATCCCCATATTACTTTATAACAGTTTTCCTTTACCATAACTGACATTTTTCATTATTCTTTTCCCCAATATCCTATTCCATACTTCTTCACTGATTTCTTTACTTAAATCACCTTGCCATATCTCTTTCAAAACTATCATTTAATATTCATTCTCTATCAACATCTTATATATTACACTTATTATTATCCCTTTTCTTTAAATCTGTCTCTTCCCTCTTTTCAATAATGTCTTCAAATTTAGTCATCCCCCTACATTCTCTCGGCGCACTAGTTTTAATTGTGCAAATGCAGTCCTAATCAACCACCCTCTCATTTTCCGCTTGCTTTGTGTGTTCATTTCACAATACTAGTTTTGCACAGATGTATTTTGCAGAAATAGAGGAAGTCACAATTTTTGGTTGGTGTCTCTTTCCTGCTTCTAGAATCAATAACTTTTGGTGGGAGGTTAGAAATTCCTGAGTGGGTTGTGTTAGCAATGGCAGGATCATCTCACTTACTTACCCTACATCAGCCTTCTATTCTATCTATCCTCTCTACACATAACTACAATGATGGAATTCAAAAGTTATTTTAAAAGGCTGATATCCAGATAGACTGAAATTTCTCAATAATTGGAATTTGAGTACATTAAGGGCCTTACTCAGGATAGCACATCGTCCAGGTAGATTGGGACCCTCACCCAAAATTGTAAGGGAACTTGCCTCACTGCTTGGACCATGAACTTCCTATGACATTACTGGTTGGAAATATTTATATTATGTCATACAAGACACTTTCTTTTCATCTATCGATCAAATACTCAAAATGGATTATGATGAAAAGCAAAGCGATGGAGAACGATAAAAACAGCTAAGTATTAGCAAAATCATGGAGTCCACATTAAAATATGTTTTAGGCCAACTGTTTAATAAAGCCTTATCGTCGACTATATTGAACCAAAAACTACAGAGAGCGATAAAAACAACAGAAATATCAGCAAACCCAGAAAAAATAATTACAATTTCCCCAGCAAATGAAATTAAATGTCCCCACCTACTTTAAATGGCAGCTCTAAGATAGTATTCTGCAATATTTAACTCTCATAATGATACTGGGAGAAAGAGGGAGGACAGCTGAAGATTGGCCATAATTGACAAAGAGCTTTGAAATATATTGTCAAATATACATTCTGTTTCACAACATGGAACTACACCAATGTGATATTAAACCATTTACAAATGTCATCCCCTCCCTACCTAATTCAAAACACAAAATGTTACTGTCAGAATGCATTTAAATCTTCAGATTTCTTAGGAGAGAAAAGAGGTTTCCTGCGTGTCAGCCTAATTACATGAATTTAGCAGCATCACTAGGCCATAAATCAAAAAGAATGAAGAGGGAGGAAGTGTTTATCTTATATGATTCAATTTGACTGCCACCTGGTAAGCAAAACAAGGGGGCAGAGGAGAATTTTAATCTAAAATATGTGCATTCAATTAAGGAGAGATTTCATGACTCCTGTTTCTGAGACCTATACTTATTATTTACTTATTTTTGGCAAACTTCCCAAGTTTTTTCTTTTTTACTTCAGGGCCAAAGCTTAAACCGTTTAATAGAACACAGTATTTTCTTATTGTACACCACCTTACCATTCATTTCCCCTCTGCAGAAACAGAAACAAAAATAATAAATAGAGTTGCGAAGCAGTTGATCCTACCACCAGGTTAGGTGTGATGGCCACCTTAGGCTAGCAGAGGCACTAATCATAATAATCATGTGCTGTCAAGTCAATTTGGGCTTATGGAAAACCTTTTTCAGTTTTCTGGGTAGAGCATACTCAGAAATGGTTTACCATTCCCTTCTTCTGGGGCACCCTGGAACTGGGCAGCTTGCCCAAGGCCACATAGGCTGACTATTTACAGGAGGCACATCAGACTCTCAGCTTCTGGCTCTGTAGCTCAGCACTGAGCTGTCCAGCCAGTTGCCAGAGGCAAATTGTCCCACTGACTCCTACTGCTATCCTATCTCATGTGCCCAAGTTTGTGGTGGCCATCTCCACTCACTTCTGTGCTTTGTCTCACTGCCAAAGCCTTGCCTCCACCCCTGCCCACACTTGCTTGGCTTTTTCTCCCTTTCCTAAATTCTTTCCTTCTTGATCTATTTAGGTGGTATAATTCTTCATGATAGCTGTACACACTAATGCTAGCAGCAGCAGTAGTAACAACCACAATACTCTTGTTGAGAGCTTCCCTCAACCCTTGGGATATGGCAAGATCAAAACAATGAAAGAAAGCACCATCCCATGCCACATGAACATAATAACTCCATTAACAAACCAAATCATCATCCTACGATAGTCACTACTGTTGTAAATGAATGTACACAAATAATTTATCAGGCTCACTTATACAGTCTATGTACCATTATGGGCTTTGGGGAGGAGAGGTTTCCAAGGAAAGACTGACCCTTTTGAAGGGGCTGAGCATACAAGTGTTCATGTGGATGAAAGAGCCAGACTGGATCTAGCTCAGTCCATGAAGATGTGTGAGGATCTAGAGAGGGAATTCTGCAACCCAGTATCCACATTGTTAGTCACTACTGGCCACAGCCCAAATTTCAACAGTTACTTATACACTGCATAGATGAGGAAAGAAGGTCTGTATGTATGTTATATGTTGTCAGGTTGAAATGAAGTTATAGCAACCCAAACAGAGCTTTCAAGGTAATTGAAATATTTAAGAAGTGGTTTTACCAGGGCCATCCTCCCCTCACTCTCCATGTGTTCCCATGGCTTAGCCAGCATTCAAACCCAGATCTCCTGACTTCATTACTCTATTAACTGCACCAGATTAGGTATATAGCTGCTATTCTTTGTATGTGGCTTGGCCGAGCTGGTCCAGGAACACCATGTTGGTATTGTTTATAGGGGCCATTTAGCACATTATTAATCCCTGATATGCCTTGAGAAAGTTCTGGAGCTGACACATGTAAATACGGACATAAACACAGAATTGGCCCAAGGTATTTTTCTGCCCAAGCCAAAAGACAAAGTCCACACACAGAAGCCAGCTGGACTGGTAGCTGGATTATACTTCAGCACTGGCAAATGAACAGCATTTCACACTTGAGGGCAGCAGGCTAATTTAGGGAGTACAAGAGAAGCTCTTTGGCCTAGACAACGCTGTTCTTCAAGAGAAGGAAATGTCAGAGGGCTCAGGAGGAATGGCTGAGGAGTTGCTGCTACTGTGCCTCTTCATTTTCCCTGGGAGACTGCGTCAGGTTGACCTTCCATGCCCATGCCCTGAGTCACTCAGCAATTCTCAGTTTCAGGGCACGAGGTTCTTGCCTGTGATAGTGTCTTCAGTATCTCTGCATTCTGCCTAAGTATGTTTTTCTCAAACACATAAACACTCATTGCCACTGCCCTTTCAAAATAAGGCCAGTTTTTCCATGGCAATGCAAAAGGAAATAAGTCAATTACATCACTAGCTTTCGACCCTAGGGTGATCCTCTGAGGAAATCCATGTCTAGGAGCCTGAAGTAGCTAGGCCCTACTGAACTTTTCGACTAAAACAATTATATTTCTTCTGACCCAATTTATTCTTGATTTGTAACCTTTATCGTCAGGCCAATTTGTTGAAAATGGCAGCATGAAAAGTGCCAAGCCACTGCAGGAACTTCAGACCATGGATATAATAAATTTCATTGTTTTGTTCTTGTTTTCAAAGTCAGAGTATATGGCACTGCCGTCATCTCAACACAATGAAAATGAAATCAGAGGCCTCCTTTGCTCATAGAAATATAAGCAAAAAAGAGAAGCATAGAAGCAGTTGTGAGAAAGGGATGCGATTTACGATTTATTATCAGCTTATATTAAGGAAAGCAAAAGCAGTATTTTTTCATTCCAGTGATCACATTTGTTGGCGTCTATTAGCATTGGTAGACAACAGTGTCCTCATCATACACAGACAGAAGACATTGTGGGGAAGTAGTACTGCTTAAATACTATCGCCATGTGAATGCTACTAGTGATACAAAAGATTCAGGACCACATCACGATAGTGATGATAACAACAACAACAACAACAACAACAACAACAACAACAACAACAACAATAATAATAATAATAATAATAATAACAACAACAACTGTGTGCCATCAAGGTAACCTTTTTCAGGATTTTCTATGTATGGAATACATAGAAGTGGTTTGCTGTTCCCTTCTGCTGGGGGCATCCTGGAATGGTGCAGCTTGCCCAAGGCTACACAGGATGGCTCTTCTCCCAGGAGGCACAGTGGGGAATTAAACTCCCAACCTCTGGCTCTGCAGCCAGATACCTAACTTCGTGAACTATCCAGTCAGCTATATAGGGAGGCAAACATATTTATTTATTTATTTAATCATAGCTCATTGCAAAAGCAATCATAGAATAGCATATAAAAAACCAGCATGATCTGTAAAAATAAAAGTGTGTCTTTATGTATGTGTGTGTGAGAGAGGGAGGGAGACAGATGACCTATCACAGCTCCAGTAATAAAGCCTAGAGATACATAAAAGCCTGTGTATCACAGAACTATGAGGTTTGCATGTCAGGATTATTTAATTTTTAAAACAGATTAATTCATTTCAATTAATTGAACAGTATATAGCTTGTAGTGTTACACTGAGACATTCGGTGGCAAACATTAGGAATCTCAAGAATAAGAGGACTCCACAGCAGTGGGGATCTCCTCAAAAGACAGATGTCTGAGCCCAAATGTTTATAGCTAGGCTTGGTTGAAGTTAGAATTAGGACTGTCCACTGGATTCAGGCAAATCATACATTACAAACCAAATTGATTTTCTGTGGACTAGTTTGTATGAGGTCTACAGTAAATGAGAGCAGAAAGGCCAGATTCAGTGCTGGGGTGAAGCAAATGGAATTTACAAACTGATTTGGATTAGGAGTGCAAGTTGAATTGGATAGGGAACAGTCTTTTTGTTACAGCAAACTTTAAAAGTGCCTAAAAGATAAACTCCTGGAGCCAATTATCTGAAATTTGTCAATTTTAATCCCATCTCTGGGACCTATCATGCCTCCAAATTTCATCTACATCAGTCAAAAAAACAAACAAAGTTTCAGATTTCCAATGCATTGAGTTGACAAATATACAATATGATTCAGATCTGGAGCATAAATGGGATCAAACAGGACACAAATTGGCCCATATGGAGTAGGGATAAATTCCAAACCTCTGAATTGGTCTCTAGACTACCCCTGCACAGTTCTAGTTAGACTTAACCTACTTAAGCTTTCAGTTAATTGTATGCTAAAGCCGCTTCATTTCTATTGGAGTAACAGGTTCCTCTTCTGTGCTGCCGAAATTGACAGATTTCTGAATGATATGTTCTGGGGTGGAGGTGATTAAAACCATCATTAAAGAAGAATTAAGGTGCAGGAAGGAAAGAGAGAAGGAGTGTGCACACATTGACCACCCAACCCAAATAATGAGCCAGACCCAAATGATGGGTTCACTAGGACCACTTTTATTAATATGTTAATGATAACATCCTTCCCACTGCAGAGGGGCCTACAGTAGTGTGGATTCCTGGGGCCAGTGTAGGGGTACCTTTCTATCCCTACCCCAACTCCCCTCCCAGGCCAGTGCTGCCACGTCTACAGCCCATTCCCAGCTAGTGAACACCCAGATGACTGCGCTCTTGGCTGCCGGCTGCTCCACACTTGTGAAATTTCATAGCCACGGTTAGCCACCTGAGTACCCCCCAATCCTGGCAACTGAACCTTGGAATATGTGGCATCAAGATATAGGGCACAATATAACCACTGAAGGATCCATGGGAAACCACTGGTTACTGATTTCTGAATACTACTGATTTCCCCCTCCACACTATTCACCAGTGTGACCTACTTAAAAATGGTATTGACTTTGATCTGCTTATATCTTCTCCTCAAGGTGATCAGTGTGAAATAGGTAAAAATTACCCGCACATCTTTTATCCAATATGCCAAAAAGGCATTTTTATGGTGAGTTAATGTACATGGTATTCTCTTCCGCCACCGTGATACAGGTACAAAATTCCTATCCAGTGCCATTGTGACCAGCTATGCTTGTAGTGGACCCATCAGGTGGGTGGATGGCTTGCTGGACATCACAAGAGACCTGTTGAAGTGCCCTTTATCACATACCTGCCCACCCTCTTCAGGTGAGCTCTAGCCTATGGGCACCCAAAGAACCTGTCTCCACATTTCAGGGGAACAAGCAATGACCCCTTGCCCAGGCAGCCATTAGGTGAAGAAATGAAGAGGCCCCTGGATATGATGGTGGAAGAGAATACCATGTACATTAATTCACCATAAAAATTAAATGACCCCTGATCCTTGTATGGTTGGCTGTTCTTTCTTTGTATCCTCAGTTCTGGTGGTGCCGATGTTTAATGCCAGATTGGTTCAGAATGGAACCACATTCATTTATCATATGATATCTGTCACTGAGATCTGGTTGGGTGAGTTCACCTCACCCAACTGTGTACCCCTAAAAATACACTGCTAGGGCAAGTTGGAAAAATGGGGCTGTCAACTTCTTCATTGGTGTAATCAAAAAATCTTTGCAATCAGAAAATCATGTTTCCCAGGAGCTAAAAGAGAGGGTCTGCTTGCATCTGGTAGTTAACCACACTCAAAGATCCAGGATGCTGTAGAAGTACCATGGAGTGACCATGTTGTGGTGGTCAGACCACTTTCGGATGAAGCTGGAACTTAGGGGATCTGGGAGAAGGCTATTTGGATAATGAACAACTGCTAGCTTTATGGGGCCCATTGGATTCCTGAACTCATGCAATTTTCCGTGGGGTGGGGGTGGTGGAAATCAGCACTTTGATATTGAAATGTGTGACTACATTTTGACCTTTTTTGGAAGCTTCATCTGAGACCAATGAAGCTGTTGAGAGAGACTTCTTTTAAACAGTTTGCTAACTCTTTATTTAAAGAACAACACTAGGAAGTAATATCTCAGAACAAATATAAGATTTCCTGTTAACATATAAATAACTTGGGCCCAACATACATGTTGTCCTTTATGACCACACCTTGTTAATGATACCCTCAGGGGAACACATTTGATGAAATAAAGTGATAAAGCAATAAAAGCCACAAACACCTACAAACAATTTTAAAAAATCAATACAGACTGTAGATTTGTTCCATTTCAAAACTCTCCTAAAAACAAGAAGATCTTAGTTCGGCAATGAAAAAAAAACCCCAATGTCAATCAAAATTCCCTTGGGAGATTATTCCGAAGTTAGAGCACCACCATAGGCAAGGCCTTTTCTTTCATAGATAGAAAAAGAACTACTTCAACTGATGGTGGTTTCTTTGGAGGCCTTCATATGATAATATGTAATAAATGTGAAGGAAGTGACAGGATCCAATTTCCTGTTAATCAGTAACAGCACAGAAGGGTGGAAAAAAAGCAAATAAGGTACATAAGCAGGAAGGTTGTACAAGAACTATACATTTAGCTTTGTAAAACAGTCTGACTGGTGCACAACTGGAAACTCCTGCATCTGCAAGGTGAGATTAAATGACACAGTCCTGCAGTGGAATCTTGTTCTGCTGGACGAAGCCTCATATCCACAACAAGGTTATATACAGTAGTGCATTCTTAGCCATTTGCTAGATGGAGAAATTAGGTTTAGGACATTCGTTGTTATTATGTCCAGTGGAGCACACTGACTACGCAGAGAAGACACCATGACCATGAAAGGGAAGAAGACTTTTAGGCTTCATTTTTTTTGTATTTCATCAAATACAAAAAAGTATTTGATGGATACTTTTTGGTCATATTTGCTTTGATGTCATAATGGGATCTCCTTTCATCTTGGAGTCATTTAGGTGAGACCTTAGCTTCTCTGAAGAGACATCTGATGCCTGACTACTAGATGTATTGCCAGTCCTAAAAGAAAACAAAAGTAATGGTCTAATTAATTGTTGTTTTTTTAAATTAAGCCTGGGACAGCACTTCAACTCTAGAAGAATTGGGGATGGAATCATGGCTTCCAGAAGAAACAGTAATATTTCTGGAGTGGGTCCACAGCCTACAACTTAGTGGTGTAAATTAGGGGTGGACTTTTTTGACTTTTCTTCCTTTGGTCTTGTGAGAGCATGTGAATTAGTTCCATTATGGATTATTCCCAGAGAGAGTTTGGAAACCATGCTAAAAGTAACAGCCTTGCTTGTAACATGTTACTTTGCTGAGCAACTGGGCCCCAAATCATTACCTTTCAACATTTTAACATGAATTATGTACATTTTACAATATTTGCATAATTAGTAAGATCTGCTTGTTACTGAAAAATGCTTTCGGAAGGATATTGGAGGATATGGTTTAAAAAAAAACACCCTAAAAATTATGTTGCCAGAAGCATGTTATTTTACCTATTGCCTGAAAGTAATGAATAACCTTAAACAGCAATTCAGTTCTCAAAAATTCCTCTGTTTTATGAATGCAGGATATTGTGGTTCTGTATCCAGGATTCAAGATGCGAAGAAATTGTCTGATACTGCTTCATGATATCATGCCCGTGTTGGTAGCAGGAAATGCAATGCCCAGCTTTACAAAGCAAATGGCAACCTAAATGGCGACAATACCAATGGCAGCAGTCAAGATGATCTACAAAATACCCTCTTGTGATGACTACTATTCACAAATTGACACCAAGCAAGAGAAAATTGCAGAAGCTGACTCATTTTTTTCATCAGTTAACCACTTCTCACCCAAACACAAAGCAATTGCCAGGGCTGTTTTTCAACAAGTGTGAATAGTCGTGAGCAGAAGAGGATATCCTGTAGACCATCTTGACCGCTGTCATTGGTGTTGTCACCATTTAGGATGTCCTTAGCTATGTAAAAAGGGGAATCTTTTTTCCTGCTGGCAGCATCAGCAGGATATATTTCTGTATGCTGATAAAGAAGTTAAATAACTTCTCACTACATCCTTAAATGTCTGATCAGGTATTTATGTTATAACCCCCCCCCCAAAAAAAATTGTCACTCTGTTCTTGATGTTTTGTTTTTCTTTACAACATGGATTTTTTAGTTTTTTTTAAAAAAGTTTTAAAATGAAAAAAATAAATAAAAGGATAGATGTATATAACGGCATAACATGATCATCACTAATTAAAGGGAAAAGGAAACACATCGATTGTTGTTCTTAACATATCATGGATAATCTTGTGGGACCATTACAGTAAAATAACCTCAGAAGTAGCTCACTAACTACTGGGAGTTTGAATGTAGAAATTATTCAGCTACTGCATAGGAAAATACAGATACGCATTTACACTTAAGAAGAATTTTCTGTATGGAAGGATTCAGGTATGTATGGAGAGAGGCATATCTGCATGTCCTGGCTCAATTTCTACAAGCAACTGCCCTGTGGGAAAGAAGGATTCCATTAAAAAGTGTGGGATGCAAATATTTTCTTACTCTTTCAGAAGAGAAGAAAATAATCAGAAGTTTTCTCCCCATCAGCTAAGACTGTGTGTGTGCATGGGCATGCATGTGTGTGCATGTGCACATTTTGGCAGGTACTAATAAAAATTTCATATAAATTATATTTGTGATTTGTATTTTTTTAATCCTTTGTATTTTGCACAGAAACCTTTCATTTTCTGCAGAAAACCTTGTATTTAAAGTAAGAAACAATACAGAGAGCCTACATATTTGTTGAGGTTGTCAGACTGTTAAACTCAGATATGTGAGATCCGAATTATCATTCTCATTGAGAAGCATACCTTGATATTTACAGCAATCTGCTTTGGCCCTAAGGACCAGGTTATACAAATTACAGATTTGGACTGTCAATGGGGACTGGAATGATTGATTTTCATGGGTTCCTCTGAGGTTTCCATGGGCAAAGTTAATCAAATGCAGAGGCATTTTTCACTTACTCAGAAAATGAACATAGACCCTTGCTGTTTCTCACTATTGCCCTTATGGTTTTCATGCAAAGGTTGAAGTGGATTTTTGTATAGTAGTCCTCTGAATTTGGCAAAATTTCCTTTAAGGTTACAAATATTAACTATTCATTGTTCTAACTTTTCAGTTGCTCCACTTATTGTACAAATTTACCACAAGTACCCTTTTTCAAAGGTGATGGAATGCACGATTGCATTTCTGTGTTTCTGATGACCACCAATTATTTGAGGACCATTCAGAAGTCATAAATGGATCCAGACAAAATTTTAAGATGTGTCATTTACATAGTTGCCATGTGTCAGGGTCTAGAAGTTGGGATCTTATAGCTGCTGTCACACAACAGAGACTACACAGCAAAGGTCAGGTCAGCAAGCAAGCACCAGAGGTGCATCATCTCAAGTAAGTACTTAGTCACAAAGTAGGAGGTTCATACTCTCCATGGGTTTAGACCAAATAGATAACTCACCTTCACAACGGCAGGCAGAGGCAAGGCAATCTATCTGTCCAAGTTTTTGGGAATCCGGACAGATAGCACAAAATAGGAAACTAGAGGTGAACTTCCATGTTTTTCCCCACAAAGGCTTTGATGGCAACACACAAAGAATTTATACCTCCTAGCCAGTTGTTTCCAGTTAGCACTCAGAGAACCTTGAAGTTTCTTTTGCTCTAATTGTCTCAACCCTTGTCTCAAAGGTCAAATGGGCCTTATATCTACTACATTCTTTTCATCCCCAGATACTACCTTGTTGATTCTGCTATCTCCGGAATACTCTCGAAGAACAGCGGCCTTTGGGGCACTGAGCTGTCCTTCCACATTGCCCCCTTCTGGCTGCATGAGGTCTTCCTCCTTCAAATCCATTTCCAAAGATTTTCTGGATAAGCTTTGGACGTCTAAAAAATGCTGACTCAACAAGGTGAGGCATGAATTCTTCCTCCTTTTTTTTTTTTTCAAAAGTGGATTCAGCAAGTTAAGACATGAGAGTAGGAGCATATTTAAGATCTAGTCCAGAACAGAGTTTTGAATAATTTTCTATAAATCCAAAGCATATCCAGAAAATCTTTGGTTTCAAGGAGCACATCAGTGCCCAACTTTTTTTAGAGAAAGACTTGCCAGCAGTTTTGGAGAGGACCTGCAGTGAATAGGCTATAAATAATGATAGCCAGTCATAATTAAATGAAGTAACCTGAAGTACATATATCACTTGAATGTTATTTCCACATAATTTCATGCTTGCTTTGAGTAGCCTACAGCAGTGGCTCCCAACCTTGGGTCCTAAGATGTTTGTGGACAAAAACTCCCAGAAGCCTTCACTTCTAACTGTGCTGGTCAGGATTTCTGGGAGTTGTAGTCCAAGTATGTACATTTGGGGACCCAAGTTCGGGAACCATTATCCTAGAATAGCCTTAAAGCCGAAAGTTTGTACCCCTTATCAAGCTGGTTCCACGTACAGAGAGAGTGAGCAATAATATCAGTCTTACATATCAGGATGGAAGCTTTCTTAAGGCAAGGGGATGAAGCCAAATCTTTGAATTTGGTAAATGGTGTTAAATGGATTCTATATTAAAAACTCATTTAAGTAATTTGTTATTAGAGAATCTAGAATGAAACTATCAAACAGTCTTAATATGTTCTTTTCCCTGTCTGCAATTCTCAGTGGACTAATTAAATAGCCCTAAAGATGTGAATTGCCCAGATTTAATAGAAGTCAGAACATTCTTATTGTTTCCAGGATAATGATTTCTGTGTGCCTTTGATAAGTTGCTGTAACCTGGTTACAACATTCTTCAGGAAATCTTCTGAACTTCTTAGATACTAATCAATTTAATGACATTTCTACTGGGAGACCTAGGAATGGAGATAGTTTGCGTTTTTTCCCTGAGTATTTTGCTAATCACACATATTTTAAAATAGCATTTAAAAAAGGAAAGGCCTGCTCCTTTTTTCCCTTTAAGACATTCTGTGATTTAAAATTATATTTTAGATTGGTTTTTAATTTCCTTTCAGCACCTATTTTACCATCTAAAAATTTGCATAACATATAGAAAAAGGAAAGCTATCAAACAACCCTGGCTAGGGGGAGAGTCATTGCTCAGTGATAGAGTCCATCTTTTACACATAAAAAACCCTTATATGTCCAATCCCTGATATCCTTGGATAGGGACAGAAAGGACCCCAGTCTGAAGCCCTTGTTGTTGTTTAGTCATTTAGTCGTGTCCAACTCTTCATGACCCCCATGGACCAGAGCACCCCAGGCCCTCCTGTCTTCCACTGCCTCCTGGAGTTGGGTCAAATTCATGTTGGTAGCTTGATGACACTGTTCAACCATCTCGTCCTCTGACATCCCCGTCTCCTCTTGCCTTCACACTTTCCCAACATCAGGGTCTTTTCCAGGGAGTCTATTCTTCTCATTAGATGGCCAAAGTACTGGAGCCTCAGCTTCGGGATCTGTCCTTCCAGTGAGCACTCAGGGTTGATTTCCATTAGAATTTATAGGTTTGTTCTCCTTGCAGTCCAGGGGATTCTCAAGAGCCTCCTCCAGCACCACAATTCAAAGGCATCAATTCTTCGGCGGTCAGCTTTCTTTCTGAAGCCCTAGAGAATTGCTATTAGGCAGTAAAGACAACACTGAGCTATCAGAGTTGGAAGAAGGAAGCTTTTTATATACAAAAACTTTTCTTCTATGCATTGAATGGATGCATTTTGACAAAGTGTGTTTGTTCTCAAGCGAACTTCCACAAAAGTAAGAATAGCCATATACCATTAAAACCCAAGTAATAGAGATTCTGATTGACCTGACATCCTCTTAAATACAATGGCTACTCTCCTAATGCTAGTCCCAACTACAGTAGCCCTATTAATCCAATGGGATTTATGTAAGTATTGATTACTATTCAGCAACTGATTCAAGGTTGTATTTTTATCTGGGAAGAACAACAGGAAACATTTTTCAGCTGAGGTAAAACTCTTTCACTTGTGACAAGACAGTAGCCCTAGTCAGGCATTGTGTAGGCAGTTGGTCCCAAATGTTTTGACACCAGCGACCAGTTTAGTTGAAGATCATTCTTCCAAGGACTGTGTGTGTGTGTCCATCTGTGTGTGTGTGCAGGGAGCATCTGTGTGTGCATGTGGGAGATGTGCAGGTATCTCTGCGTGCTTGCAGGGGGGCGGGCATGCATGCGAGAGGTGAGCAGGCATCTGGGTGTGCATGTGGGGGAGAGTGGGTGGGTGGATGGGTGTGCGTGCAGGTGAGTAGGAGTGCTCACGCACATACACGTGCATTCCTCCTCCTGTTTTGGAGGCTCGGTCCTTCCAAGGTCACGGACCAGTCCTGGTCCGTGGCCTGAGGGTTGGGGACCCTTGATGTAGGGTGACTAGATTTGTTTCCTCATATCACTCAACAGCTGGCTGCTATGACCCTGCCCACAATCAGCTTAACTGTAGCATGTACATTCTTTTAGATCACAGCTTTTCATTGTAAGGGCCTTGGAAGAGAATTTGTCATCCACTATAGTCTTGGAAGACGCACACAACTCTTTGTTGTTTTGTGGTAACCATGATTTATCTCTGTATAATATATTAAAATGTGAATGGGCAGATGTTTCTTATTTCACATCTTAAATTTGTCTTTCTGCACACATTTGTTGGTCCAGAGTCTGGCAATTAAGCAAATGGTTTAATAACTCCACACCACATGCTGGTGTTGATTGCTTAATACTGTCACTATGTTGGTGAGGAGATGGTTTGTCAATCAAAACCAACATTACAGCTTTGTACATTTTAAAAATTCATATGCAGCGTCCTTCCATGCACTTGTTTGTTTGGACAGAGAATCTTCAGCCAAGGCTGTACAAGTCCGTTTTCATGCTTAATGAGTCTCATCATGCCGCATTTCTTTACCAAAACTCATGCCTCAGAAAGCACACTGTATTTATTTGCTTAAATATGAGCAAGAGAGTAGTATCAGATTTCATCCAATGTTAGGGTTGCCAGGCAGCTTGAGAGGGTTTAGGTGTATGACTCCATCCTTGGTGTTCGTTGGATATAACAGCTTGTAACAAAATGGCAGCCCCTCCCCATTTGCTGGGCTAATAAGAAGAAATGAAGAGGAAACCATTTTTTTCTATGTCATCTCAAAGGAACCAACTTCACTGTGATAGGAAGATGGGCAGCAATGACAGCCATGACATACGAATGAAAATAAAATCATCCACTTTGTCTGCATGGACACAGATTAAATGGCTGTGGCAGAAATGCTGAGGGCCCTGAGATGGCCAGCTGGATGGCTGTTGTGTCCATGAGATTAATATTTTCCATCTCTAATAGCTACAAAATGGGACAGTGCCCAGGACATCAAGGACCTCAGCCCACATTATCATCCTGCTCGTGTGGAAGGCAGCATTCACTCTTTTAAAGAACAGCATCTCTGAAAGTTTCAAGAATTAAAGTCGTCAAAGGCACTGAAATGAAAGATAATTGACAATAACTGAGGAAACCAAGTAATTTTGAGACAAGTCTGGAAGAAGATTGTGAAATAATGAGGAAGATTTGGAGGCTAAATCGGATGGGTATATATCATTTGAAGAGGAGAAAAAATTACATTCACTGAAAATTGGGGCCTTTCCAATCTAAGGCATTACTTATTCACAAATCCTCTCATTATAATACTCCTTTATATCCATTACAGTCAACAGAGTTGACATTTACCTTCATATTCCATTTATTTATTTATTTATTTATTTATTTATTTATTTATTTATTTATTTATTTATTTATTTATTTAGCTACTGAATGCATTTTCCTATTTATCCATTTCTTTAACTTTTTTCAATTTCCAGTAGAACAGACAATCTTGGCTTTTAAAATTCTGATTTTTCCCCAAGAGAGGCATTAATCATAGCTTGGAAATGGCAATGAGAAGCTGCTTGGCTGTCTCCCCACAGAGAATTGAAGACAGAGATCATGTGTTGGCCAAATGACTATTTGACATCAACCACTGGCTCACTTTAGAAACGGGAGAGATGATGCCAAAGGCTTTGGCTGCACTTGTCTGTTTCCAGCATAAGCTAAGATGATGCAAAGCAAATGTGGAATTTTTTTTCCCAAACATTAAGTGTGTTTTAAAAAATAATAATACAAGGAACCCTTTCTGGCATCATAACGGACTGTGGCCCACTTTAATCATATCTGGGTGTTCATTTTGGCTGGCACCCTATCTCTCCCCTCCCCCAACATGTTCTGCAAAACAATATGAGTAAAGAGTAATTAACATTACAATCCAGTAAAAAATGTACAGAAATATGGGACAAAATCAACCATTGTGGTCATTTTTATCTTCTGTGTTACTCCCGAGTTGACAGCTGGTGCTTTCAACTTCAGTTTTTCAGTTGATAATAGTGTATAAAAGTTCTAGGACACTTACAGCTTGGGTGTGACACAAGAAAAGGCTACTTGGTTGACTACTTCATCTGCTTCCTCTCCAGGTTAAAGTAAGCAACTGCTAAAATCCTTTTGCTTGGGGTAGTAAATTGCACTAGAGTACAGTGGACCCTTGACTTACAGATGGCTTGACTTACAGACTTTTTGAGTTACAGACTTCTATGGCCGCAAAATTTAGGTTTGACTTGCAGACTGAGATTTGACTTACAGACCAGAAAAAAACCAAAATGGAACAAAAATGGCCTGTTACGGGATTAATCGGTTTTCAATGCACTGTAGGTCAATGGAGACTTGACTTACAGACTTTTTGACTTGAGAACCGCCTTCCAATACTGATTAAGTTCTCAAGTCAAGACCCCACTGTAATCTCACTGAATCAGGGGGGATTTGATGAGTCAAATCCTGCATAAATGGCACTGAATCAAATTGGCTGACCTCAGGCCATCCAAAATGGTGCAGCCAGACCGTTCACTAAGAACAGTTATATAAGAAGCATATAACATTTTTGTTGTATCAGTTGTAGCTCGTCCATTTCTAGGGCTAATTAAAAGTGCCAGTTATGATCTATAAACTGCAATATTTCTTGGGTCCTATTTGAAGAACCATATCTCCCCATATGAGCCTTCCCTGATTTAAAGCTTTCTGGGGAAGGCTCTTCACTTGGTCTTACCACCCTCATAATTAATGTTTGCAAGAACTCAAGTAAGGGCCTTCTCAGTGGCTATTGTCAGGCTGTAGAATGTCTTTCCATCAGAGGCCATGTTGGCCCCTCCTTCCTTCCTGGAGACAAAGACCCTTCTCTTCCATCAGCCTTCTGATCTGGCTGCAGAAATACTTTCTTTTTACACGAAAGACACTGTACTTCTTTTTTATTCTTTGTAGTTCTTCTTGATGCATTTATGTCTTTTTCTCTTGCGTTGTTGCTGTTGTTTTCGATTGTTCTAGGCTTAACGATATCTTAATATTATATGTTTCATAGAATGTTTGGTATTTTAATTTATGTGCCTTTATCCTGCCATCCGTTACCATTTTGTGAGCTTTTTGGAACCCTGAGTTTGGAAAAAGGTGAGATATACATAAAATGAGATAAATAAATACATGTTTTCAATTCAGTACTAATAGGAATGTTGGGAGACATGTGGTTTGTATGAGACCACTGGCACTGGAGAACATATTGTCTTTCCTCTCTTTGGGTTATGGTCCCAATCCTTACGGCTGCCTTTCGGAGAAGAAAACCATGTTTTGAAAATATCAGATCAGAGTTCATGTGCATTGTGTGTAGTTTTAGAAGTATATAGTTGATCAGTTACAACTTGTCTCCTTCTCTGCATTTGGTCTCACCAGTGGTATCTGCCTTCTCCCTTCTGTCCAGGAAGAGGTGACAAATGGAGCATATTTCTGTTGTACTACTACTTAAAATAATAATAATTGTGTGCCATCAAGTCAGTTCTGACTTATGGTGACCCTTTTCAAGGTTTTCTAGGTAGAGAATACCTAGAAGTGGTTTGCCATTCCCTTCTTCTAAGGGTGCTCTGGGGCTATGTAGGTTGCCCAAGGCCACACAGGCTGGCTTTTCTCCCAAGAGGTGCAGAGGGAATTTGAACTCCCAACCACTGGCTCTGAAGTCAGAGATCTAACTCCCTGAGCTATCCAGCTAGCTGTACAAACAAGATCATCAGGAAACCTGAAGGTGCTCTTGCACCAAAGTAAAACAAGCACCTGTTATACATAGCATAGATTTATGTAACTAATTCTGATCTACAAGGTGATTAGGCCATGATGCTAATCCAGAAGACAGAGCAGTGGCCTGTCAGCCTGGGCCAGCCAATGACAATACCAAGGAGTACCGGAGCCTCTTGTTCCATCTCTGGCCATGCTCCAGTCCAAAGAAAACATTTGTCTTTGGTAAATGGGCACCAGGCTTGCTTTTAGATAGATATTTTTAAATGGAATACTTCACCACACATTAACTTGCATGTGGGTGTGTTCTTTTTCAAAAGTAATCTTCAGAAAAAAAGACACACTTTGCTTACCATCATATTGAAAGTAAGTACTTATCAGATTGCAAAAGTAAGAAGTAAATTGACAATTGCTTTTTGGGGGGGGCGGTGGAGGGGAGAGAACACTTTTTAGTCATTATATAACAATCACTTAATGGCTATATGGGAAACAAACTACCCACTAATATCACTTCTGTTTAGAAAATTGCTGTGGTTGTTGCATTGCTTGCGAAATTTAAGTGAACTTAGATATTTGAACCCTGATGTAAAGAGATGTTATTGCCAAATGAGTTAGAACATGTGCTGCTTTTCACTATCTGCAGGAAATTTCACCCATATAACAGTAATTCTCTTATTGTAAGTCTGTTGATAGTCAATTAAATAAGTACATGCTTTAGATAAAAAATGAGATGTTCTGCATTCTATATAATCCCATGGTGTTCAAAAGGGGGACACTCTGGACTGTACGATATGACACTTTTTTCCCCTGAATTGCTCCCTTCAGGAGGTGGAAAAAGAGAGAACAAATGAGAGAGATAGAGATTCCTGTTCTCACTCATTAATTAAATCTTACCCATCTCTGGATGCTGGCAGAGATAGATGCTTATGCATAGGTGCATGTATAGGCAGATGTAAATTAAATTTAATGGACAGTTTCCATAGTTGAAGGACACCCCAGATCAAAATCATGGAATCAGCTGCTCAACCAAAGACTAGATGTAGCATCTTTCAGACGGTGAGCTCATGTATGAATATCCAGTGGCAAAAGAGTCTGAAACCCAGCAGGGGAGAAAGGAAGGCAGTTAACCTCTGCTTCCAGGGACCAATCTCATCTCATCAGACCTGGACATTGATGTTTGAGAAGAAACAGACATGAATGTGTTTGGGACCAAACTCTTACATGAATAATTAAAGGATGAGGAAACAATTGTGTTCTTCCCAGGTAATCCTTTGATGATGATTATGATGATGATTTTCTTTTTCCTTTGGCAATATCCCAACCAGTGTTTGTGAGACTGGAAGATATAACCAGCGCTGAGTGTTCAAATGTGTGTGCAGAGCTAGTGCCATTAGTGCTGCCTCCTATGTAGGAATGTGAAAAATATTGGCTAGAGTCCTCATTCTCAACCATTTCGGTTGGTTTGCCATCTCAAAGCAACTTGATGAGGAATTCGGTAGCCTTGTGAGAAGCTTGTGTCTTACTCTGCTGAAAGTAAGACAAATGGGCTGCATTCAAGTCACCACAAGCACACACAGCAAGTACAGGACTGGCTTCTTTAGAAAGCTAGAAACAACCTATCCAAGGCTGAAAATTGGCCAATGTCTATGGAACATTGGGGGAAATCCTATTGATGAACATTTGTGCTGAATCGGATGCCAGAAATATTTAAGTGAATTGAAACCTTCCTGACCTCCTCCAGTTCTGGTTCCAAGGCTCCCTCAGGCTCCCTTTTACTCTGCAAAGACTTGAGGAACCTCAGGACAGGGGTAGGTAGTCTGTAATAGTGCAAAATCACCACCAGATCATCACAGTGCTCCCAATTCCAGCAGTAGCAATCCAGTAGTGAATTATTTTCAACTATCAAAGGATTTCTCTCCACTTCCCAAGGCTCCCAAAGGCTTCCCTCCTTGGAACTGAAGGGGTCTATGTGTACAGTATATGCAGGGGATAGGAAGTTTTCAATTAGTTTAAATTAAATATTTTCAGCACCTAATCTGAGTTATATTGGCATACATTTATGCAACAGGAATTCTGGCTTCAATAATATATTTATTGCCTCACCAAAAAGTTACAACTAAGGTAGATTTTTGAGTTCTCTAAAATTTTGCTTCAGGCTTAAGATGGCAGAAGCAGCAAATTACCCAAAAATTGGTGTGGACATGATACCCACTGTTTTTGAAGGCAGATTGCTAGTGAATCAAGATGGAGTTTGGTGAGATGGCCCTTTATTGGCTTAAAGCAGAAAAATATAGTGCAATATTTGCCTGTTAGAGTATTTGTAGTCTAAATGGATTCAGGTGCTCTATTACTTTTAAATGTGTTTTTACCCTGTTTCCCTGAAAAGAAGACCCAACCTGAAAATAAGCACTAGTATGATTTTTCAGGATGCTAATAATATAAGCCCTACCCCCAAAATAAGCCCTAGTTAAGAGAAAACCCGCCCTCCACCATTGTGCAGCAACCAGAAGAAGATGACATGACTGTATTTGAATAAATGTAGATTGTTGTAAAAAATAATAATAAAACATCACCTGAAAATAAGTCCTAATGTGTTTTTGGAGCAAAAATTAATATAAGACCCTGTCTTATTTTTGGGGAAACACAGTAGTATTGATTTTATTTACTGTTTTTAATGTAATACTTGTTTAAGTCTTTTATAATATTTGTATACTTAGTGTTTTTAGCTTTTGAAAATGGTCTTTTAAATGATGTAAGCCACCTTGGGTCCTTTTAAGGAGAAAGGCAAGGTAAAAATATGATGGATGAATGGATGGATGGATGGATGGATGGATGGATGGATGGATGGATGGATGGATGGATGGATGGATGGATGGATGGATGGATGGATGGATGGATGGCGTTCCCCAGAACTCCTCATCAAAAAAGATAGTATAAAATTTGGAGGTGATTCTTTAAATTGCTTATTGCTTTATTTTGTGCAGAAAAATCATCCTTGCAGATGTGAGGAACAATCAAAGAGGAGTGTGTTGTTCCAGTTTTTGGACTCCAACTCCCATATTTCTCCAATAACTCCCCAGGGTGAATTCTGGGAGTTCGAGCCCACAAACACCTATGCATACCTACATTTCACTCACCTGGAACAAGGCCAATCTCCCATTTACTCTTGTTACTGTACAAAAAGGAAAATTGCCAGTACTTCCTGAGTGGCCTTGCTTCCCAATAGCTCTATTAAAGGGCTCCTTCAAAGATCTACACCTCCTGTGAAGACTTAGGCCTCCCAGGAAACACTGGGGCAGTTTCCTTTTGTACATTGACAACAGTAGGCGCAAGACAGACAAACAGTCTGAATGACCGGCCTTCCTCCAGGTGAAAGAAATGTAGGTGCATGTCAGAATCCTGGCTGGGAGTTTGTACACCCAACACACACACACACACACAATTCAACAGTGCAATCAAATCTTGGACAATCTTTGCTGGTGGTGAGGAAAATGATGTCACTCCAGATCCTTGCCTGAAAAGACAAGGAAGGATTTACATCCCTGCTCCTATGATGAATATCAAGCACTATGGACCTCACAAAAACTGGTCCCTGTGAAATGTAATTTTTCCTCATGTCACCTGAATCCTTACATGGGTAGCAAGCAGTTTAGGGAAACACAAGGATTCCTGGTGAGTGGAAAACAGACATTGTAACACTTCGGGAGTTGCCTAGGAAGGTGGGAAGTATGACAGCTCTCCTACCAGTTAAGTATGGTTGTGAAAGTTTTTTTTGTGACTCCTGTAACCAGCCCCAGGCACCAATCTGGCTGCTGTGTTTTGCACCCACTGAAGTTTCCTGCCATCTTCAGTCACAAGATGCCAATATTTTAACAGATTAAGATAAAAAGATTAGGTGGGATGTAAGCATTTCAGCATATTAAAATAAGTGGTAGATGTTATTAGCTATAAAGGAAATAAAATATAAAGACATTGTTTAGAGGGCAGGACACTGCAATTTGGCATGTTTAGCCCTGAGGAAAAAAAAGAGGGGAGATATGATATGACTTTTCAAATATTTGCAAGGTAGTCATACAGAGAAGGGGTAGGATATGTTCTTGATCCTCTCAGAATGCAGGACACATCACAATGGGCTCATGCTACAGGAAGCCAGATTTAGGCTGAATATCAGGAGAAACTTCTTAATTGTTAGAGCATTATGGCAGTGGAAGCAATTACCTGAATAGGTGGGGAGCACAGGAGGCATTCAAGAGAAAATTGGACAACAATTTGTCAGATCTGCTTTGATCTGGATTCCTGCACTGAGCAGGGGGTTGGATTCAATGGGCTTATAGGCCCTTTCCCAACTGAATTGTTCTATGCAATTGTCTTTATAATTCTCCAATGTTTTAGACATTCTTAGTGGAAGATATAACTGATCATCATACAATATATGGTGCTTGTCTTTTATATTCCTCCTTCCATCTTTCCATCTTAGCATTTTAACACAAACATAGTAAGGTTCAGTTGTGCTTAAAGAAAGATTATGTGAGTTAGAAGAAAGACATCATACAAACTTGGCAGCAGGAGATCAGAGTTACGGTTCCTTGAAAACAGCTGTTGAAGTGATTGTTCCCTTTACCCCATCGCTGTTGAGGCTTAGCTGAGGAAATCATAACCTCGTAGGTACTACAAGTGTAGCTCCCCCCCACCCAACCACCCTTAGGTATTCTGGATTGAGATCACACAGCACTGGTTTATTACTAGCAATGGGTGTGGGCCCATTTCTGCATTTTTCATATCCTGTTGCCACTCTGTAGAACGCAATCCACTTCCACTATATTTTTTTACTCATGTCTGCCCCAAGGGAAGGAAACGGAGAAGCACTGACCTATAAATACTGGAATTCCCCCGTGCAGTTCCTGTATTTTCCATAAAACGTAATTCTGTTTAACACTTCTAGCAATACTAGTTTAAGGTTGTTTTCACAATGCATAGCTTAAACTGATTTTGCTAAAAGTTGGCTCACAAATTTAAAACTTCAGTTGGATGAAATGTACACAAGGGTGCTATTTAAGGAGAATGGAAGGCATTACTCTTCCCCATTGTATTCCAGGCCATGTGCTTATTCCTCACAAGCAAATCTATTTCTGGCTGACCCACTAGGTAAAATAGATGATTTGTGCCAATTTCAGTATAGGCTAAATTTGTCATGGAATTTGCTTTGATCCTTCTGTATGAGCTCTACTAGCCCCGCCAGACTTGGTAAGCGGTCCCTCTTCCCTCTCTTATTCCATAAAGCCAGGAAATGAAGGGCAAAACATAACAGGTTTTATAGTAACCTATACAGAACTAAATGGCAACAATTTAGAGCACAACAGCACACCAACAATGGCATCCATGGTCCTGTTTTCTTCATAGTCTGACAGCCTATGGAGGCACACCAAGTGGAATTAGTTGTAAGTTTCTTTATCCTTTTGGATCTCTTTGCATGTTTTGTTTTGTTTTGTTTTGATTTCACTTACTATGGCACCATTTTGGAGCATCTGTATAGGATGAGGCGTATGGCACATTGTTGTTCGACGAAGAGTTATAGTTCTCCACTGTGATGATGGTGGTATGACCTGAGTACCTACAGTATCATATTCCATCATATAAATTTGACTGAAGTTTAACATTTCTACCAGGGAATATTTCTTTGGATGCCTCTACCAAATGAATAGAGGTAAGTGGCACCTAATGAAAAATCTCAGCGATTGTACTTTGTCTGTCAACTGATGTTCTAAGGCAGACACCAACCCTTTATCACTGAATTATCTTCTCAAAACATTTCTCTTTGCTAAGTCATTCAGTGGGTTTCATACGTTTGCTGTCACAAGGCTGTCATTTCAAATTTTTAATGTTGTAAATAATAATTTCTTCTTAATTTTGAAAATGTTATTTACTGCCCTGCTGCTTTACTTTTCATATTTGGTAACTGCTTTAAATAGTGTGTTAATGGGGGAGGGGCAGTCCTATGGATGTTTCAGATAAACCAGAAGCAAGTGTTTAAAGCATGTTTGTTTTTTGCAATGTCGCACTGAAGGAATCAAAGAGCAGGCCCTTTAACTGCTGAGATGTCTGGTCCTTGTCTTCCTGGAAACTAAACTGATATTGCTAAATATACACTCTCCAAAAATCCCCCACATTAACAACAGTCACTAATGACCGAGAAAGCACAGGTGAAGCTTTAATGAATTACTTGGTGTCACATATGAAAACTCGTGGTTTCTGGAAAAAAACAGCTACTGAGATGTAATTGGCTTCCCTATGCATTTTCTGCAGTACTGATGTTGAAGTCAAAGTGAATTATCTGGATCTAGTGGGTTGCAGACTGTAAATTCAAGTGCTTTAAATTCATTTGTCTGTAGCTACTTGTCTACTCTAAACTCTGTGACCTAAAAAGAGTCCAGTGCGAGTTTTAACATTCATTTGGACTGCATGGTTTACACAGGTTATGCACACTTTGTGCCTGCGTCTATTCAATTATCAAACTGCGAATAAAAACCAGTGATGTTAGAGCAGAAACAACAGGAGCCAAGATCCAAAGAAAGGAAAAACACAGGCAGAGGGGTAATCACACAGTGGTTTTTCTCCCTCTTGTGGACTCTGGTTGCACACCCGATTTTGCAAACAGTGCAAGACTGGTTTGCATAAAGGGGGTGGGGTGGCAAGATAGTAACACAATTGTCTTTTGGCAGTCACCTAAGTAAATAGGGTTCAGTCCAGGCAGCCTTGTTGGACTTTGGAGCTAACAGGTTTATTACGGCATTAGCTTTGTGTGCTATGCAGAGTCAAACTATTCATCTAATGCCTGATGGGGTACACTCAATAACAGGTGTTATGTCTGCACTCACACATCTAGAAGTGAAAGAGAGAGAAAGTACCACTGAATTATAGACTGGATGAAGCACATTAGTCCACAAAATGTATGCCATAGTAAATAGGCTAGTTTTGAGGGTGCAGCAAAGCTTTCTGTCAGTTTTGCTGCAAACAAAATCAGTTCCACTATTCCTCTTAGAAATGATGTTTGAAAAGATTGTTATCTTGCTCGTTCGTAAAGAGGCAGCAGTGTTAATCTGTATAAACCACAAAACAAAACAAGCAAAGTTTTGTTACACTTTTAGGAATAATGGATTTATTCTAGAGTGAGGCTTTGTGGATTATAGGTAGAGTCGGGCACTTCATATTTGTATCTCAGAGATACGAATATGTTCCATGGCACCACAGGTTTCACCGTGGTCCAATTCCCACTAGCCTCTCCCTGGGCTCCACATGGCACTGGGGTCCTTTGTCATTGGCAGCACGCCAATCCCAGCAGGAGCCCAATTGGCCTTTCCCTGCCTCCCCACGCAGCTGACCACACATCGGCTGAGCAGGGTGACTCTCTGTCCCACCTTTGCACCAAAATGGTGTATAGATGTGTGAAGTCTAATATCTGGGCCACTGGTTTACACACAGTGCATTAAGGGAGTAGGGACAAAGTGAAATTGGATACAGAAGATGACAGTTGCGTCATTCACATTCCTGTTAACACTGGGCCTTCTGGGTAGCAGGTAGATCTTACTGACCTCAAGATTGACCTTTGCTTCCCTTCCATGAACAGATGAAGACACATTTATTTATTTATGTGTTTTAATTAAAGAGAGAAGAGAAAAGGGGGAAAATGAAAATTATGGGTGGACACTAGGTTTGAGCTGCCTTTTTATTAAGGAAATATTTTGTTAATTTATTCCTAAGAAATAATGGAAAAATGGGGCAAAATGAATTATGAAATGCTTTACCTTAGAATGAAGGCCAAATGTTTAAGGCAAGGTTCACAGGAACAGGAAAGTTTTAGCAAGACTGAAGATAGCAAAAAAAAAGCTACAGTGAATGTACACATGTTTCCTATGGTCCAAATCCAGTCCAACATTGTTGGAGGAAAGGAGTACACTAATGGGATCCACCAGTTTGCTGAGTTGTAAAAGTCGGAGTGCAATTGATTGTGTTTCCAAGGTTTGTTCCCACTTGAGCAATGGATTGTGCAATTGACTGTAGAAATAGTTGTGCAACCAGTCGCATAAGTGGTTGAGCTACTAGTTATACCGACAAGTTGCACAAAGGGGAGTTGCACTGGTTCCTCTCCTTGCATAGAGACAAGGACATAAAGCTCGTGGAAGCAACAGCGTTTGCTATCGTAGCATGACACAGATGCTGCCTAAATTACTCACTTTTCTCACCTTGCCCTCCACCCTGATCCCATTTAATGGCCAACCACTACCTCATATGTATCATCTTGAAAAACAGATTCCTTGCACAATCGCCCTGTTTTGCTTTCCATTTTCTTGTTGCTGTGTTGAATACAAACCCCAAACCCCATTCTTGCTTTACAGGGTACTTATGTAAGAAATACATTTTGTGTAATTCCATAAGGCCAAGGAGAAGACCCCGGTTGTTGCTCTGAAATGATTTAATTGAGCTGTTGCCTATCAAGCATTCTAAATGAGCCTGTCACTTGTAGAACTGGGGTTTGAGAAGGTCATCCTCTTTCTCGCCTGTTTCAAGTCTTGGCATTAAGTGACTTGAGAGAACAGAAACTGTGATAAATGGCAGGAACTATATTTTCTGTTTCAATGTGTGCTCAGCTGCCCTGCACATGATCAGGGCAGCCTGTGATCACCAAACTCATTTAAGCCTTAGCTAATCCCTTTATCTATTAAACCCCCAGCTTTCTGCATATGATCTTGGCCCTCTTTAAAGGATCTCTGTCACAGTAAGCTATTAGTAATTTAATACAATGGACTGTGGATAGGTTGCTGTCCGATATAGCATACTTTTTAATGGTTTGCTCCCAACTAATAGTAATTTTTCCCCAAGTACTCATGGTTATTCTAAAGATTATAAGGACTTTGCCATGTATATGTTAACACTCTCACTCATATCTGTATATGTTACACACACTATGTACAGATATGAAAGCTGGCGAGTGAAGGAATCTAAGAGGGAAAAATTGATTAATTCAAAATGTGATGTTGGAGAAAAACATATGGATATCATGGGCCAGCAGAAAGACAAACAAGGGGGAGTGGGATCGAATCAAGTTCATACTTTCACTAGCAGTAAAATGACAAAAATGAGATTACACCGTGAGCACATCATGAGAAGATGAGACTGAATGGAAAACAACTACGGCAATAATGCTGAGGAAAGATGAAAGTAGCAGGAAAAATGGGAGGCCGAATACAAAAAGGTTCAACTCAACAAAGGAAGCCACAAGCTTGAGTTTGCAAGACTTGAACAAGCCGCTAATGACAGGACCTTCTGGAGGTTACTCATTCAAGGGCTCACCATAAGTCACAAGTGACTTGACAGTATACACCAACAATACTAAAACTTGTTTTAAAGCCAGTGTCATCTAGGTTTGTCAGGTCTCAGATACAGGCAGACATCTCAGGGACTTGCATGGCTTCCCCAGGTCTCTGGGCAGGGCAACTAATCACAAGGCAACCAGAACTGGAGTAGGAGAAAATATGATTTAAAAACCACATGGCCACCCATTTCCAGCTGGCATCGGGGACGTTCATCTCAGCACAAGGGTGTTTTTGCATTTGTTGTGCTTACACAATGTGGCTACACCAAAAAGCCAGATGAAAGGGGAATGGGCTAGGGAGATTGTTGGTGAATGGAAGGACTCAGCCCATCATGTCATTTGGAGTAAAGGAGGGATCAGAACAACAGCTTCATAAATTGTGTATCTGCTTGAAAGTATTCCCGATGTGTCATGTGTGCTGTAGATAGGGCTGCATGGAATGCGACCTATAGAAGGAAGCTGCTGGATGCATTTTGCCATTGCTCAGCCCCTCCCCCCCCCAAGGGTTTATCCCAGTTTCGGAATCCTATCCTGGTTTTTCAATTTACTCAGATTCTAGGCCCATTTTTTCCTTGATATATTACATGTCTGTTTACACAATTAGCTGGCCCCAAAAAGCAGTTCTAATACCCAATCTTTGTTTGTTTGTTTATGTATTTATGTATTTATGTATTTATGTATTTATGTATTTATTTATTTATTTATTTATTTATTTATTTATTTATTTATTTATTTATTTATTTGTTGCACTTTTATGTAAAACATCTGGTGCACCCACCCTGATTCAGCCCATACAAGAGGGGACCATCATTATTTCTTCTCAGGAAAATGATATTGAGGCATGATAAGGGTATAGAAGAGGTTAACAGAAAGGATCACAGGACTGAGCATCTTCTCCATGAGGAAAGACTAAAGAGTTTGGGGCATTTTAGCTGAGAAAAGAGATGACCAAAGGAGACAGATGTGTGTACGATTTCGAATGGTGCAGAAAAGAACATTTTTTCCTCTGTTCTTTGCAGTGCTGATACTCAAGGCCAGGCCAAATAATTTGCAAAAGGCCCAGAACAGAAAAGAAATTTGCACAATGTGATAATGAGCAGAATATGTGCTGGAGCTACCAGCTTAATATGAAATTTAACATTCTAGAACTATTTAAGAGGTGTTTATGAATCAGCTTGTTTCTCACTTTCTCTTAGAAACTGGTATGTACAAGTCTCAGTTAATCAACACATTGCAACTTTCTTCTGAAATAATTTTGGAAAAGATACCCTCTTTTACAAAAATCTAAAGAGGGGTGCTTTTATTTATGTGCAATAAAAAAATCATTCAGTTTGTTAGGAGTCATTGCCACTCTTTCCTCCATAAAACATAAAAAACACTTCTCCCATAAATCTTGGCATGCTTTCTTGAGAGATAGATGCCTTCAAATTAAAGCAATTTTCTTCACCCTTACATCTGTATTAAGCAAACATACAAAAATACACAATTCCAATTCTATTGCAGCTGGCCTGCTCATGAACCATGACCAAACACAAACATTTTCTTTCTTTTCTCCTAGTCTACATAGTAAGATGCAGGCACATCCAAGCACTTTAGCATCTGAAAGAGTTGCTCCTTTACTGCAATATGAGCAGATGGGCTCCAGGACAATTTTGACCTTAACCTGGTCCTGGCAGGACCATGCCCTCTGCTCCTCCCTCACCCCCCACTGGCTTTCATAATTTTGGCCCTAATAGACCCAGAAGTCTTTTCTTATTTTAATCTACATTTTTCTGTGGAACCAGATTTAGGTTAGAAAGTGATTTTGCCACCTTTGGCCTGCCCAGAATCCCCAGCTGGTTAGGGTTGCCATATTCCAGTCATCCAAACCACAGCATCCTAATTTGCACATTTTGCCAGTTATTCTTAGGCAGCCTTATTTTCATACTATATAAAGTTGCAAAATGTGCACTTTATTTTCCCAGGTGCACAATAAGTACATTAGTTGTTACATTTTCCTACAGGATGTCACAGCCTTGACGTTTTGTATATAGTAACCACTGATCTGCAAGAATGAGTATGTACTCTAATGTTTAGTGTTGGACTTGGAACTAGGAGATTCAGATACCAGATTAGTCACAAAGGTTACTTGGTGCCCTTGACTTTATCTCTCCCCCAAGATAACTTCACAGGGTAGTTTCCAACATAAAATGGAGAGAGAACACACACACATGGACACCCTTGAATAATAATTGTGTGCCGTCAAATTGATTCTGACTTATGGAGAGCCTTTTCAGGGTTTTCTGGGCAAAGTGTTTTTAGAAGTGGTTCACCATTCCCTTCTTCTGGAACCATCCTGGGAAGGCTGGATACCTAGTTCTAGAGATGCATCTAATCACGGACCAATAGTTTAGATGTTTGATTCCCCATTGTGCCTCATTGAGAACAACCAGCCTGTGTATCCTTGGGCAAGCTATACAGTCCCAAATGTCTCTCAGAAGAGAATGGCAAACTAATTCTCAGTCCTCATCTGAGTGTACACACACACACACACACCACACACACACACACACACACACACACACACACACACACACACACACACACACACACACACACACACACACACACACACACACACCAAGTACCAATTACGTTGAACATGTCCTTCCTAAACTACTACCTCCATTAACTGTTTATTTGTTTCATTGTTCTGGGCTATAACATAGCAGGGAATGAAATTCATAATGAAGATTAATAATTTACTGTTTGGACCATACCATCCAGAATCCCTCAGCCAGAATAGTTAGAGACCATGTTGGTGGGGAGGATTCTAGGAGTTGTAGTCCAAGACAGTAATATTTCTACTTCTCAGTAAGTACAAATATATAAATTTCCTTTGCACATCAACTGAGGCGTAAGAGCCATTCCATTCAGTAAGACCTGAGTGAGCAATAGGCAAAGGACTTTTAGGTTAACATGAATAGATGCGTGCTTTCATGTTCATATTCTTTAATTTCCAAAACACAGACTCTGAATTCTGACTCATTTGTTTTTATGAAAGAGATAATGAAAATTTAAGATTTTATTCAGATTTCCTCATTCAGATTACTTCTATTTGATTGATACATGGAAAAGTGCCTCACTGATATATAAATAAGTAGAGTTGCAACTTTCGCAATGTGGTGTCAGCTGCCAGTTGGGATGCAGAACATCCAGGGCATTGAATGTTTGAAGAGTCTTTAAAGGAAAGCAGAACATGCCTGCTCTTTTGCTGCTAAGTGACCTCTTCACTGTTGCTGTGAGAGCTACTCTGTTGCTCTCCATTTTGGATGCAGATCATTGCGCTCTCTTGCCTGATGCTATTTCACTATATTGTTTGTTTTGTTGCTTCTTCTTTCCCCCCTTTTGGATTCCTTCTTCTTTAGCCTTTTTATTTTATTGATTTTTAGGGGCATTTCCTCCCATTTCTTTTATTCCTGCTGTTCCCTGGAGTGCCTGCTGTTGGCCTGATGGACTATTGCCTTCATTGCTAGATTGAAGCCATCGAAGTAGTGGTGGGGGAGAAATTTCCCCAATCTCCATATTCTGTCTATCTACTGAAAGAATATTGTATCTGTGATTGCATTTCTTGCTCTTAGTGAGTATGTGTTTGATTTTTATTTTTTCCTCTCCTTATATGTGTGGGAGTGCACTGTTCTTGATCTCACAATGATGATAATCTCTCTCATCTGTGCTGTTCCCTGCTGATGAATTGATGATGATCATGAGAATGGTAATGTGATGATAAATGTGAACTTTAAAGTACTGTTAGTGCCTGCATAGGTTTGATGATGATGGATTTTTCTCTCTTGGGCACTCTTCCTGTTGCCCAACTTTCTGAAGTAGGTGATTGTCGGCTGGCTTGTCCCTCCTTTTTTGGATTAGTTTTGAGGGTTCTGTAGGACTAAATTTGGTTTAGGGCCAGAAACACAAATGGAGGAAAACAAAATGAAAGACCTTGGATGAGCTGGTCCCTTTCCTGTTTAATGAAAGGACTGCTACACAACCTGAACATGAATGAAGCTCCTCCCCAGGAAAACCTAAAATGAATGACACCCAAGCGCTTTCCTGTGTTCATCCCTAATAAGCAATTCAAGGAGCCATACCACAGTCCCAAGACAAACAGATGTTGAATCAGATATTTGAAAAGGACTTCATTTTTTCCTTTTCAGTGTATGAAACTTCTTTTCAGAAATTTAATATTCACATCAACCATAAGCTTAGTCTCAACAACAATAAGTAGAAGCCTGTATTAATTTGAACTCTTTACCAGTTGCTAATTCTGAATCAGGACTCATTTGTTTTAAAGAGGGGATTATGAAAATTTCAGATGTTATTCTGATTTCTGCATTCAGGCTACCAATTGCCAATTCTTTATTTATTTAGGGCAGCACTTACCTAAATTCCTATCTAAGCTCCCATAAGTCTATGGAAGATGAGATAGAATTGAAGTTTCAAGAGAGTCACTCAATTACCGACATATATATTGTTTTTGTTTTTATTTGTTTGGGGGTTGTTGTTGTTGTTGCAGATGTTGTCTGGTCTGTACTTCCCACCGTGCATTTTGAGTAAGACACAGAATGAGCTTGGGAATCTACTCTCTGACAAAGAGTTAAAAGTTTGTTTAGGGATTTAAAAAAATGAACAAATCATGCATTTGAAAAGTGTGCACGGAAAATAATGCACACATTTCAAAAGGGCCCAGAATAGTGCTTAACTATGCTTCAAACAATTGGGGATGGGAATCTATTTAGGGTACAATTTAAGACACACACACAGCTTCTTTTTTTAAAATAAAAAAAGAAGCATGGGAACAAGAAACAAAAACAACAAGTCATGTGAGGCTGTAGATGTTGTCTCATATTGTTCCAAACAGAGGTAGGGACTAATCATGGTGGGGAAGAAAGAGAGGCCAAAATTATCTCACCTACGTACACTGGTATAGTGTAACTAGGTGACACTATAGTTACACTGGTATAGTGTAACTAAACTCCTTCAAGGATTGCTGCCTTGTCATGGCGAAGAGGCTTGAGTAATTCAGAGAAGCTATGGGCTATGCCGTGCAGGGCCATCCAAGATGGACAGGTCATAGTGGAGAGTTCTGACTAAACGTGATCCACCTGGAGCAGGGACTGGCAAGCAACTCCAGTATATTTGCCAAGAAAACCCCATGAACAGAAACTGGTATAGTACAAACAATTTAACTTTGGGGGACCAATTTCATAAAGTTAAGTCATCTACATACACATTGTCTGCTGAATACTGTGTTGTGTGACTCAGCATGGAGTTGGTAATGACTGTGGTGATTTCTTAATCTGGGATAATTTGCACCCAAAAGAGGATTTCGGAAAGATTCAATTCACTAAGTCTTTAGTCAAGACCTGTGTCTTAGTCAAGTTCCCCTTCTGGTTGGGAATTTTCTTTCTTATTCCACATTCTGAGGCAGGGAGCTTTCAATGTGATGGGGTCAATCCATATAATAAATAGTTCCAGCAAGGTACATACCGAGGCAGAGAATCCTTTGTTATGGATTGGCTGTTTTTAGTGGCATTGCACAGCAAACATAAGGGAGCTGTTTTGTAAACAGACTGGCAATACCTTGGCACCTTTTTTTGCATTAAATAACAACCAATCCTCTGTTCAAACTTTGATGCCCTAATTAATAAGTTACTATGTCAGACTTGTCTGCCTCTCCTTATTTAAAGGTAACAGTGTAGTAACTTTTATAATTGGATTCTTGATGCTGTGCTAATGCACACTGGAGAACAAGCACCATCAGACAGATAAATGAATGCACCCCCTTGATATGTAGCTCACAACCTTGTTTTAATTGTATTCCTGCTATATTTTGAGGTGTCATTATATGTGTCCAGACTGTTTGATTTATTGGACTGTTGGCTAAATTCTTACCATCTCGAGCACTCTTTATGTGTCAAACACAACATGATACAGTATTGCTCCCTAGTTATGTAGCAGTACAAAAAGCATATATAAAAAGTATATATATGCTTTTCCTCAGAAAGTAGGCTCATTCATAGTACTATATCTTCTCTGTTAACCAGGGCTAGCTGCTGTTAGATTTGCATTTAATAACTATCCTGCTTTGTGTAGATGTCAATCTGATCAAAAGCATACAAAAATGACTGTGGTCTAATTATATGTATAAATGTCTGATCATTATTGGATCTTGAGTGAAATTCTACATACAACTGTTACCAAAAACTGATATGATAGCCAATCATTTTGATGCTGTCAAGAAAAAGAGAATGGTCATTCACTTGGTTCTATCTGACTTCCACCTCCAAGAAATTTTTTAATACCTTAATTTTAGAATGGAACATTGTTTTTACTTATTTATTAATATATCTAAAATGTTTAGCAGCAGCCAGAGTCCTTTGAAGACTTTACAAGTATATAAAGGTTGTGATCCTCTGTGTACTAATCTGGAACTAGGCCGCATGTGACATAGCAGGGTTAACTTTTGAGCAGATTTGCCCAGGACTGAGCAAACATATGCTATAAAATCGCAGTAAAATGACAAAAGATAAAATCAGCAACAGATTGTTGCATATAACACCACAATAAAATTGTCAGCAGAGAGGTGAGGAGAGTGCAGCATGAAAATAATTTGTAAAATACTTGGGAATATGAGAATTTTTTTTGACTGGGGCCAGAAAAGCCCATAACATAGGATCAGTCTATCTACCCCTACCAAAGATTGTTTTTACATGCTTTGGCTCCTTACAGTTCTTTGCAACCTGGACTGATTGACAACCTTGCTTCTGCCTGCTGCACATTTGACAAGGCAAATGGTTTTTGGGACAGAATTCTTGGATTGACCCTTAGAATACTGGATGACATCTCCACACTTGGAAAGTGGCAACCCTGGATCATACATACTCCTATACTTGCTTGCCTGCTGACATTGCAGATTGACTCAACAGATAAACAGATTTAAAAAGTTTGTAGCTTAGAGGAAAAAAAAGGTGAGTAGGGGAGACATGATAGAGGTTTATAAAAGTATGCATGGTGTGGAGAAAGTCAATAAGGGAAAGCTTTTATCCTTTTCTCATAATACTAGAACCTGAGGTCATCCAATGAAGCTAAATGGCAGGAGGTTCTGGATTGATAAATGGAACTACTTCACACAGTACCATTGCTACACTGTGGAATTCACGGCCAGAAGGTATAGTGACAGCTCTTAGCTTGGATGGCTTTAAAAGGGGATTGGACACATTCACGGAGGATGCGGCTATCGACAGTTCCTAGTAAGGAAGGCTACATTTCATCACTAGTATCAGACGTAGCACTGCTCGGAGACAATTATTTTTCAGACTGTAACTCCTAGAAGTCCACAGTTCAGCAGAGAACCAAAATGAGCAATTTTTCCCAGGTGACGAGAAAATGTAAGCATTTAATATGCATGGGTTTTTTAAATTATTATTGGGGAGGCGGGTTGAAAACAGCAGCCTTGGGTGGAAAACAAGTGCAGAAGTGCAACCTTTTCCTCCTTGTTGTAAGCCTCATTTTAAAGAAACAAAGAAATTCCATCTCCTATAGTTACTGTTTGCCTGGAAGGAAGTTACCAGTGGCACCAAAGGCAATAATATCAAAATAACAAGAGCAATTTCTCCCCACCCCACTTCACCCTAGTTGCCGCCATGTCTTGGGAAACATACAGAACAAATATGTTAGGGACTGGCTAAAACTCTTTCCTGTGACACTCTTGGTTTGTCCATATGGGTGTGGGTGTATAGGCACACAATACTTATGTTTATCATGGAATGCATTTAGCCACTCGTTTTGTTTAGTCGTTTAGTCGTGTCCGACTCTTTGTGACCCCATGGACCAGAGCACGCCAGGCCCTCCTATCTTCCACTGCCTCCCGGAGTTGGGTCAGATTCATGTTGGTTGCTTCGGTGACACTGTCCAACCATCTCATCCTCTGTCGTCCCCTTCTCCTCTTGCCATCACACTTTCCCAACATTAAGGTCTTTTCCAGGGAGTCCTCTCTTCTCATTTAGCCACTACCTGAAGGCAATAAGAGATTTGTGCACAGCTCCCTGGCAGCGCTCTCAACACAGGCCTACAGCAAAGTTTCTCTTACTAGAAATGGCAAAAAATAAGGATGCTAAAGACTAGCTATATTTAAGGAGCAGTGTACATTTGATTCACCACTAATATAGCTTGTGGCCACTTCCATATTACTAAAATAATCTCAGAAAGTTTTATCTGGTCACTGCCATCTACCAGTGGGTACTGATGGTGGCAGCCAAAGGAAAAGTCTTGTCAGTAGTGGATCCCAAGCCTATGCAATGCTTTCTCAAAAAAGATCAGTCTGGCATTCTCATGGGTAGCATCTGGACCATCCTCTTCTGGAAGGTATTTAGTCCTTATGTAGTTTTTATCCTTGCTTTTGTTATTTAGGTTTTATAGCAGGTATTTAACAGTCCAATGTCTTAATGTTTTCACACTATTAAACACCTGTGTTTTTAATGAAAAAAAATGTGATTTCATTGATCATTTTCTTATTGATATTTGTATATATTTGAGACTGGATAATGTATTGACATTTTAAATGAATAAATAAGAAATACAACCCAACTTTGGGATTAAGTAGGTTCAGTTACACTCAACGATGAGGATCTGTGAGTGAGATAGGGTTTCCCTTCGGTCTCAGTGATATACCACTTTTTAGACATATAATCCATTATCTATGGGGATAATAAGCCATTATTAGGTGGGGGAAAGGCAAAAGTGTTCAGTGTCTTTTTGTATATCCGGTCCTTAACAGCATGCAACCTTTGTTTCACATCCACCCACTCTTACTTTTGCTAGTGTTTAAGGAGATTTGATAGACATTCTGCCAGTGACTGCACATCTGTAAGCACATCAATCAAGTTCTAATCATATCAGGTTTATAAATAACAGGTAGTACCACTTATTTATTAAGTTGCGAATTACGCTTGCAAATACATGACAATACCTGTTCTCCTGCACTCAGCAGACCTTTCACTAGCTGGATGCAGCATAACGTTTCTCTATTATTTAGTTTTTCTAGTTCTGTCCTAAATGGATACAATTTTAAATGTTTGATTATTGTGTTCAGTTCTATAACAAAGAGATAAGGAGTGAACTAGAAGCTAGAAGGTCAAAGATTCCTTGCAAAACATTGGCATTCTTCTTTGTTCTAATAAGTCAATAAGACAGCCTTGAAAATTACTGCCAAGATGGACAGCCTACCACAACATTTTCTCATTTTCACTGGCAAGGAGAAGTGCTAGCAGGCTTAGAGTTTAAGTTGTTCAAATACAGAATATTTGAAATTATCAAGGCTGAGAGAACAGAAAGTAAGCCAGATCTCCAGATGCTGGATTTATTTGTATGAAACACAGAGTACCCCATTGGTAATCAGAACCGGTTCAAAGGATCCAGTTCCTTGTTATCAGAATTTGGAATTCACTTGTTACAAGCAACATAGTTACCTGCATCCATAAATAATGGGTGCAAAATTACTTTCTAGAAGTAACCTAGTTACTTCCAAAAGTTATTTTAAAAGGGCATTCAATGCATTCTGAGACACTTTGAGAGAAATTATTCTAGTTTTATGCCATCCTTGTACCAGTCTTAAGTGGCAAGCAAAGTAGTCTTGGTTTTCTTGTTTGTTCTGTAGCTGTCGGCAAGCTGCACAGCCCCAGGCTGCCCTCAGCAGAAGAAACTCATAAACCACTTCTGAGTAGTCTCTACATAGAAAAACCTTGGAAATTGACTTGAGGGCACACAATTATTATTATTTTTAGAAATATTTCCAGGGTGCACAATCAGAAGTGGCTACTATAAGGAACGGCAGAATATCTCCCTATGTTTTTCTGGCCTACTTGTGAAGGCGACACAGTGTTTCAAACTAGAATAACAATGAGGACAACTTGGTGCAGGGAAGTAATGAATAACACAACTAATTCATTTCAAACTGTAGCATAGGCAACCAGAGCTACTGACAGCTGCCTCCCCAGGCTGCTCCCTGGGACTCTCTGCAATGAAAGGAAAATGGGTGCCATGCAGTGCCAGACTACTATGTGGACATTCTGCCATTCATTCTGAAGGAATATGTGACTGCCTCTCTAAGCTAGGCAACCCCCCTTCTCTCAGTCACCTCCTCTCCAGAATTCCTTGAGGGGATCTCCAACCTGAGGATATGGGCACATCAGCTCCTGTCCGCCAAACAAGCACTTGTCCAATACCCACATCCTCCAGTCTCTAACCATTAAAACTGGGAAAATCATTCAGGAAACTAAAATGTTGGATGTAGCACCAAGCAGATGATGCATGAAACCATGCCTAGATATATAATGCATATATAGTACATAATGAGCGCACCGTTTAATGACGAATTCGCATAGCGATCCGTTTTTTGGGATCGCTAATGCGATTGCATACCGATGCTTTCTATGGCCGAAAATCACTTTGCGACAATCGGTAAGCGTTTCGCTTACCAATTTTTGCATAGAGTTTTTTTAAACAGCTGATCGCCAGTTCCAAAATGGCCACCGGACACCCAAAATGGCCACGCTCAGCGTTTTCGCACCCTGCCCTCGCTTACCAAGGACGCGAAAATGGCGGCCAGATGGGAAAACATCGCAGAACGGTGAGTTTTGGGCCCCATTGGAACATATTAAATGAAGTTTAATGCATTCCAATGGGTTTTTCCGTTCCGTATAGCGATGTTTCCCCATAGCGACGGTTAATCCGGAACGGATTAACCTCGCTATGTGGGGCACCACTGTATAGCCTCCCCCATAACATCCTAGAACTGTAAGGAAGTGTGGTTGTATGGGTGGGTTAAGCATCAGTGTATAAATATTTTAAACAAATAAATTGGTGTACAAGTATGTCAAAGAGATGTTCATATGCCTCTCAGGAGTGAAGACCTCTCCAGTCCACCTCTGGGTTCTTATATGCTATTGTTTCCTACTTATAGCAATCCTAGTGGTGTTTTTGAGGTACACAAGATATCCAAGGAGTGGTTGACCATTCTCATCATCCCATTGGTTTCCATGGCCAGGCAGGGATTTGAACAAGTCTTCAAAGTTTAGTCCAATACTATATGCAGTGCATCACTCTGTCCCTCAAGGATGATTACAAGGAACAAATAATGTTATTATAATCTTATTGTACTAGGGACTAAAATAGCTTCTCCAAGCCACATTATAAGCATAAACTGCCTTCAGAGGCCGATTATAGCTGGAGTAAAGAGTAGTGCTTAAAAGGTCGTTGCCATAGTTTAGGGCCAATTTGACTGAAAACATACAGTTATTTTGACCTTCATGCTCTGGAGAATTATACTTCCAGAAGGCCTATGTTTAGCAGAGCTGTAACATTTCTGAATTGTCACAATTCAGCCACTACTTCTGCTTTTGAACAGAAACAGTTCAGTTATCTGTAATTGTACAGAGGACTAACAAAGGAGGAAAAACAAATTACAACTGAAGCTAGACGCATATTAAGTGCTGCTGAAATCAGGCTGAAGACAATAGTGCCTGATGTCACACTAATTTTATGTATGTGCAACTAGTTTATTATTTCCTATCTTAAAAAAAATATTTACCATACTTTGAAATATTCAAAGTAGTATTCTTATGAGCCAAAATTAATATAGTGTAATCCCAGTTTTATAAAACAAAATAAATACTTGGGAATTAGTCAGGGAAAACAATATCAAAATAATATAGTTGTACAGAAATGGAAGAATAAAAATTTCCTAAAATATTTTTTTCTGAGCACTTCCAAGTTCAGGACTTACCAGGCCTGTTAAATGTCAGTGGAGATACACCTGGTCCCCCATTGAAGGTATTTATAACACAGGCTCTTCCCTGTACATCTTGTGGTGGATGTGGAGGGCAGGGATGTGCCTATAGGGTTTTCAGTTGTATTTAGGTTTTTGTCTTCTCTTTCCATTACACATTTCTTCATCTCTCTGCAGCTTCCCTGGCTGCCCACACTTCATAATATGTAAAAGCCCATATTTACCTTATGCCACCACCCTATCTGAAGCTTGTTCAATTTTATTTAGGTATTTATTTATTTGATTTATATACCACTTTTCTCCCAGGTTTGGCTTCAACAAGGGAATAATTCCAGAGCAAAGCTTCTTGTGAGAGGAAGTAGTAAAATGGCAGAACATCTGCTTTTATGTTTTATAAAATATTTGATCTTTAAGGTGCCTTTTGCCAAATCATCAGGATTTTAAAAATAAGTATCAGGGAAAGTATATTTCGAGGATTTGGTGTTCTGCTAGCTTAGCTACTGTATGAGTTGTGAATTCTGATTGATGGGCACTGGATGTTCAACAGATAGTCTACAAAAGATGTGGTCCTGGCTGAATATGTTTCCATATCTTACTCATTCTTATCTCTGATGGGGGAAAATATGCTCATACTATTGTCTGACAGGGTACTGTAGCCATCATCTTTAGTTGATAACTTTGTGGCAATCATCGTCATAAGGAACAGGAATATAGTGAAATGAAATATTATCCCAAGGGGGGGGGGGTACAAAGGAAAAAAAAATAGATGACAGCCCTGTTCATGAAAATATTTCAAAATATTTTAGACTAGAGAATAACACCCATGCCAAAGTAAACTATTCATTTAAATCAGGTGGCATTAGCAACCTTCCATCTCTTTCCCTCTCAAATACTCCAAACAGACTTCCTCAGCACTGGATTTGATCTCTGTAGCTCCCCGAGCTGTCAACGTGAGGTGACATTTTTAAAAAAATTTCTTCAGCCACATCTGGAATGATATTCAAAAAGTAATAGAATTATATTTCTGCATGTTACAGGGAAAATTGGCACATGATTGCTGCCTCAACTTTGCTGTTGGGAAGAGCCGGGCATCACTAAATGACAGAAACTAAATGGCAGCTCTGAGCGACATGTTAAAGATTTAAACACTTATTTTTCAGTCACAAGAAAAGCTATTAAACTGAACAGTGGTTTGGTTGCCCCTACCTGAAGGGTATGCGGAATAGGAGAAGGAGCAGAAAAAAGGTATTGCAGATGCTCTTTGCAATATCAGCTTGAGTATTTGGGATGGGGGGCGTGTGTGTCCCAATCTTGCACCCTTTCTTTTCTTGACACTCTAAGGGCCAGACATGAAGTTGCTCCTCTCCCATGTGCCTCCCAAGGACACGTGCCCAGCTACTTAGAATCAGGGTTTAATCTTTTCTATGTTTAATCTTTTCTATATTCTACGTTGAATGTGATTTTCTTAATAAAGGTTAATTGTTTTTAACTGCTTCTACTGCCTTCTTGTGGGATCCACAGCCCAGTGGTAAGGCTGGGACCCACAGTGGTGATTTTCCAGCTTTATATCATTCCCCTTCCCATTCAATGGCTCCTAAAGGCTGCCCGAGATGAGCGGGAAGGTCTCTAGGAAGCTCTTTATTGCCCTGAAATGGCCATATGTTGACATCGACCTTATTGTGCAGCAAAGCTCCACCAACAGGATTTCAGCCAGGTAGTGCTAAGCCATTTTTCTTTCTTTCATAACTGCTTTTTTTTGGGGGGAGTGTCTTTGGGAATTATGTTTGTGTGTTTCAAATTACACTGCAGAAAGTGTGGCAGTGGTGGTAAGAGCATTTATTTTTATTCAAAAACTCCAGGCACGGTCAAAATTATAAAAACATTGACTGGTATTATATAACAGATACAAGTTTTAACCAAAAAGTAAGTATCTGTTAAATATTGACGCAGTATCTACGCTATTCCTAATATTGCTGTTTGTTTGTTTGTTTGTTTTTTGTAGCTCTGATGGTGTGATTTCTGAGATCTGCAACTGCTTATAGTACTGTGTGACGTTTCTTAATATTGTTCAAAAAGCCCCAATGACTACGGGGACCACTGAAGTGTGTTTCTTCCAGAGGTGAGATGTTTTGATTGCCAGGTCTTTGTTAGTTTTTCCAATTCTTTATTTTCAACGCTGTCATCCCCTGGAATTGCAATGTCAGTGATCCAGACATTTCTTCGTTCTATTACTACTATGTCTGATGTGTTATGTTCAAGGTGTCCAGATCCAAACTGACAGTTTGGATAGCGAAATCTCACAAGATCTTGACTTCCTCATTTTCTGACACTTTCTCTACCTGATGTTCCCATGGATTTTTGGAGGCTGGCAAGTTATATTTTTTGCATAATGACCAGTGCACAACTTTGCCACTACTATTATTATTATTATTATTATTATTATTATTATTATTATTATTATTATTATTATTATTATTATTATTATTATTATTATTATTATTATTATTATTATTATTATTATTATTATTAAACACAAAGCACAGTTCTCTTTTTGAAAAAAATGTCCTTGCTGAATATGGCATCAGCCTTACATGGGTATAGATGCACTGAGATTCAAACAGACTGGCAAAATGAGATTCTTTTAAAAGGCAGATGGTGATATATTTTCATTTTTAAACTTTCCTTCCCAGAACTTAATGCTAAATTCAAACTGATTGTGAGTAGACCAGGTAAATGCGCTTGTGAGTACATTGTGGAAACTTTGCTCACAAGCAAACTAGTGATCCAAAGATTTGTATGTACCCTTCTCACGGAAGAATTAACATCTCCAATCTGAATATAAGGATCACTCAAATGAGAGATAAAATGGATTTCATTGAAGATAAGAACCTTTTAAGCACAAACCAAATTCCCTGTCGGGACAGGCCCGAAACCTGTGTATACCTGTGGCCATTTTTGCCTAGACTGCAGCATCTGCCTCTAAATATTCCCTTATGCCTGAAAGTCAAAATCCACTAAGCTGCTTGGGTGTACCCAGAAAAAAAAATCTGATTTATTCTTTGAGCAGCTGCTCTCAATGCCACATCACTCAAAATTGTCTAAAATAATGATTCTCTAACAGAAATAGAACAGAAAAACCCAGGATTAATGTTCATAAATCTGGTGATTTCCAGGACACATTATGAGGACGTGGATAACAGACTTCAAATCACACAGAAATAAAGTGTTGTTTTAAACTTATCTGTTTTAAACACACTTTATTTAAAGGAAGTAATGAAGTATTATGATCCGACAGTCCTCAAACAGAAATATCATCAATGCCCAATGGTTTATATTAGATCATACTACTTCATTACTTCCTTTACTAAAAATTTGAAACATTGCAATAGAGGCTGGACATGACCGAACAATCACAAGGGTGTGTATGTATGTGAGATCATGCGGATTCTCACATATTTCCTAAACAGGTATTATGCATAAAATGTACATGCAAACACCTTCATGCTGAGGAAGCATTTGGGAAGAGGAGGGAGATGTGTGGTCACATATTTAACACCACAAGTATAATAAAATCAAACTGTAATGATTTGCAGCTCATCCTAGTTCTCCAGTGTTTACCCCGGCTTGCCCTGATGTCACTTTTTCTGCAGAAGCATAACAGCTCCCTGATATTTCAGCTCTGAGGGCCCCCAAACCTGGCTTTGCTACACATTGCTGCCACCTCTGTGTTTAAATTGTCCTAAAGCACAGCACTCATAAGAATGCCATGTAGCCATCAGTTTAGCAGTATGGAAAGAGATTCATGAGCAATGAAACCAAGGTATCATAACAAGAGCTGAGAGGGGTATAGCCATTAATAGGAAAATAAATACTCCATGTCTGCAGCAGTTTTAAATAGCCAGTCTATTTTAATACGGGCATCCTGGGAAGAAATGGGCTTTTATAAAAGGGAAAGCTTGCTCTTTAAAGAGGCATCAGCAGGGAGAATGAAATGAAGGAAATATTCTCTCTGGAATCTTACCATTATATCACAGTCGACAGCATTATCATAGCACTGTTTTGCTCAGCAGACCAATTACCTTTAATGTGGAGTACATTAAATTGCATTCAGCAAATTCCAAAAGATAAGCCCAGATTCAATTATTACCTCCATTAACTTGGCATATGTGCTTCAGATTGTTCAGATTTTGGGGGGTTGTTGTTGTTTGCAGCAGACAGCTTGCGATGCTCTTCAAATCAAAACAAAACATTAAAACCGCTTCCTTGTGTCCTGGGGTGAATGTGCTGTTCTTTTGGAAGCAGAGAAAAAGAGAAAAATAATGCAATCCTTGAGTGAACAGTAATACCTTCTTACGCCAAGCTCACTTTTCCTAGAGCAACTCAGCATCTTATTACTCTAGCTTTGTGCACAGTCTAAAGGAAACAGGAGTGAAAGGGCTGTGGTTGGCTGTGATTTTTTGCAGCATGGGAGAAAGGTGCCTTTGATCTTATTGGACATCTAAACTTTCTCTGGCACTTCGAAGTGATTGGAAGCCGACATGAGCCTGTAAATATTCCTGGGTTGGTTTACACCAAAATACGTTGTAATCCAGAAATAGGGATGTGTGGCGCAGAGCCTGTCCATACTGGCATATAGTTATGATATATGGTTCCCTGATAGCACTGTTTGACACAAGGGGAGAAGACCTCACCACTTGTGTTTCCATTTAAAATTATCCATCCTTCCCTTTTAAGAGTTGGCCACATCTTTCTGGCACAGGACTAGGCCACGCCATCTTTTGGGGATGATTCATTGAAATGCAAAATAGCTCTTTGTTCAGCCTTCCTGGATGGGTATCAAGAGTTAAAATAGATTTCGCTGAAGAGGAAGGCCTCTTAAGCACAGCACAGATTGCACCAAATTTTACAGTGTGAACAGACTCTCACTCCTTTGGAAAACATATGTTTTCACAGATCGAATCTAATCATTTCAGCTTCTAGTGAGAGTTCAGGCTTGAGCTGACCCAGAAACCATTTATTTGTCTTTCTGATAAGTTCATCAGTAAATATCTCGTCCAACACCACATTTCAAAGGAACAGATATGTTTGTCCTATTAGATTTTTTTTTCTCTGTCCACATCACACATATATCACACATATATACAGTATGCCATTATTGGGAACACCGCAGTATGGATTAGCAGTGTGCAGATCAGTGTCTTTGGAGTAAAGAGCAAACATTCCACAGTCAGCACTGATCTGCATGCCTCTACTCTGGATGATGACTTGGTTTTTGTTTTCAGTTATGCTTCTTTGCACATGAGACTCTTTTCTAGTTCTTTTATATCTGTTCTTCCATGACTCAGTTTTCTTCTAGTTTCTTGACTGCAGACTCCAGTTAACACTTTTGACTACAGAAACAGTGGCTTGTTTGTTTTCCATTCATTCCCTGATAATGCTTCTGGTTTCAGACCTCAGTTCTTCTAGTTCACAATAAATTTAATTTGGTAATGCAAAACTGTTCTTCATACGATCCATAAATTCTTCAGGAATGTTATTTAGATTATATCACAGCATTATGATGATTCTTTTTCAGCTTTACTCTAAATTCAGCTGGTAACAGTTCATGGTGAGTAGGACAGTCTGCCCCCAGTGTTGCTTTTGTGGAAAGAATACAGCTTCTCCATCTTTTGCTTCTAATTGCATACTGCATTTGACACCCGTATTAGCTATCAAGTGATATCCATATGGCAATCATATGTATATTATTCAGTCCAATATGTTGCATTGAGACAGTGAGGGATTAGTTTCTGATTCTTTGTGGACAAAAGATGATGCAAGACTGCATGCTGAGATCTCATTACCGGAGAAAGAATGTTGACCCCCAAGTCAGCTGATTATCCTGCTCCTGTTATAATGGAATAGAGTTGGGGGCTGTATCCAAGTTCACAACTATTCACACTAACAGACAAAAGGGATGGCAATGAAGCTGGCTTTACAAGTGGAACAGTGTTGGTCCAGTATCTTGTGCTACATATCTATTGGAAAAGATGGTGTCCTTGTTCTAATCCCACAGAGCACTTGCAGCTAAATTTGACAACTCCAGTGAAGGGGCAGTCTTCTCTACTCTAAGAAAAATAGACTAGATTATAGTTTAGGCACACACAGCTCTGATCTCCAACACCTTGCCATGACTCACCTTCAACATCGGCAGCCTGGGGCAACCAACCTTGAAAAGGAACCTTTCTATAGAGGCCCTGGCATATTTAGTATACTGACATCTTCTTTGCCATCTCTCAGCAGCAAGGCCTCTAAGCGTATCATGATAATTAAAAAAAACCTCTAACAAACACCAGCAGCCATAGTGCAACTGATATTTGAGCTTGTTAGCAGAGATTTTGGTCTCTCTCTTTCATCCCTTTAAATTTAGTGCTCCACAGATGTGACTGGTAGCCCCATTTCCTCCTGTAGGGGGACAGTCCTCCATTTGATAGGGTACCAGGAAGGCAATTAATGATTTGAAAATGCCCTCCATTTGAAGAGTTACTCAGTCCAAGGGTGACTTAAGGATAAAGAACCAAAAGGTAGGAAATTAGGGACTTCGTGGTCAGCCATCTACAGCAAGGATCTTGACAGCAGACTTAGTGGATTTCTGCCTGGTCACAATCTTCCTCACTAGGTGAGATGCACTGTACTTCTCTTTCAATTATAAACATTACTTCAGAATTTGCATCGGTGCATGTATTTTCGTGCTGAACCATGTCCTCTTTTCCCCTTACCTTTTCCGTGGTGGATATCCTCCCTTTGGTGATGTGTAAGTGGCCACACACTGGGGTCATTCCAGAAAGAGAGAAGGATCACGGATGGCTGAAGTAGTAAGGCTTGGCGGTGACTACAGATACAGGTCACACTGGGCAAAGCCCTCTTGCCAAAAGTTACACCGTGCAAACTGAATATCATCATCATCATCATCATCATCATCATCATCATCATCATCATCATCATCATCATCATCATCATCATCATCCAATGCTGGTAATATTTTATTTAAATGATTTGAAAACCTTCTGTTCAGGTTCAGAGCTCTCTTTTGCCCTGGGGAAGCCACTGCCAGGATCGCAACTGCTGGCAGTGATCCAATGGTGATATTTTTCCCAACTAAAGGCTTCCAGCTCTTGGCCGTGTGTCTCCCAAAGGCTTCCCCAGGGGGACAGGGAGCCATAGGGAACTCGAGAACCCAAAGAGGGGAGGGACTGGAAGCTTTCAATTCATTTAAATTAAGTGCTCCCTTTGCCAGATGATGACATTACTTCACACAACAGGGTTTTGACTATCATGTATATGCAGGTGTCTTGTGCAGTAGCAGATACCACTTGTAATTCTACCTTAGAAACACAAGTGTTGATGGGAAGAATGAGCAGAAAAGGATGTGCCTACGTTTATTATTATTGCAAGAGAAAAGCAAGACAATATGCTCACAGATACGAACGGCTGCTCTTAAAATTCCATGCCGTCCTTGTTCTTTTATTTTGATAGCCACAAGCAGAGATGGAAGAGCTCTCTCTCTCTCTCTCTCTCTTTCTTGTGTGTGTGTGTGTGTGGGGGGGTGCGCGTGCGCATTACAGCTTCCCTCTGAATTCCTGTATAATAGGAGTATGGGAAATACATTCCAGGACATTTTGGGTTTGATTTATTATCTCCTCTCCCCTTTTATGCAAAGCATGCAAAGCTGGGGAAGATGAAAATTGATAGCAACTCTAGTTAGGAACCCAAACTAGAGCTTATGTATTAAATGGATTTTCAGATTAATGGAAATAGTGTGAAACTGAAAATGTATGGGCTTATTCATTAAACTTCATCATGCCCTTTATAAATCCTTTATGCTTGGAGAAAATAAACGACAACAACATGGGTAGAACATTTCTAAAGTGAATTAAATTTAGCATTAGTGCAGGATCAGTGCTCTTATTATCGGAGCCCTTCAAACTATTGCAGTGCAATTCCCTGAAGCACAAGTACAAAGCAAAAAGCCAGTGCTGACATCTTAACCGGGCTTTCAAAGTACAAAACAAAAAACCATAGCAGCGAAATGCTCTTTCCTTTCTTGACCCCTCACAAACATTAGAATGTTTCTGTATAATGCATTTACAGTACAGAGGAGACAAAGAATTTTAAATAGCTTTGTAGGGACAATTATTCTTGTACTACTGCTTTATTTTTCTCCTCAGCATGCTGCTTTAGGTGAAATGTAATGGCAATGTGAAATTGTTCAAGTATTTCACACAGAAACAAGTACTGGATTGAACTGTGAGTTAACACACTGTGTATATTTTTATGTGGGTGTAAATTCAGTTGACATCAGTTCAGTGAATACTGCCAGTCCAAGAATGTCTGAAAAATGTGTTTCTGGAGTGAGCACTAATACATTTAGGTGAGCATCAATATTCACTGTCTCCAAGTTTTGGACACTTACAAAGGTATCTAAGATAACTCTGACAGACACCATTACATGGCAAGATACACAAACTGAGTAAACAGAACTGGCATATGAAAATAGCACAGAGATGACTTCTAAGAGTTTTGTAATGCTCAAATTTGCAATGGATCTTGAATTTGTTTCAAGAAGTTTTAAAATGTTCATAATTCACAACAAAGGTTGTGAATTTGTTTGGATTTGTTGTATCCTTGTGACTGCACAACTACCCAGGCTAAAACAGAGATGTAAGTTCTCCTATGCCTGCTGTCTGCAGGCATTTTGTATGTTTTTATTTCTACTTGGCTGCAGTGGCTGTATCCACTTTGAAGTCACTTAACTCTAATGTACACAGCACACATGAAATAGCCCAACAGGGGAGGGTACTAGAGCATCGTGTCTTGAGGCATAGGTTTGATAACTATTACACATATATGCCTTTCCAGGATGTAGTTTGGTCACATACATTGGTAGTCCAGATGGGCGGGGTTTAAATCAAATAAATAAATAAATAAATAAATAAATAAATAAATAAATAAATAAATAAATAAATAAATAAATAAATACTTCTGCCAAAATTCAGAGATGCTTTGTATTTTCAGAACAATGGGGCAAATTGTCTGGATTTGTTCAGTAGGCGTCATAATTTAGCGAGCTAATTAGGATTTCTAGCTCATTTGCTAATCATGCCAAATGTTTATTGATCAGTCTATCATAAAGAACACACACACTCACACCACAAAGCCGAAAGAATCATTATAGAACTGAATCCTGCATAGACTAAATCACTTTCAGCATCTTGGGTCTAATATTAATTATAATAATTTTTTAAAATTGCAACATTAGAGGCTAGTCTTATTTAGATTTTTTTTCCAGAAGGGGTACTTTGAATCTACTGGGAAACTGTATCAAAATCTGTCACTGCTCCCTTACAGAGAAGGCTGGACCAGTTCCATTCCTTTTCTTCCACAAGAAGGCAAAAACCTGACATTTCAGGCAGACTTTCTGTTAGTGACTGACTGCCTAAGAGGTTTTTTTTAAAAGGCCAGACCCGTATTAACTCCAGTTATGCGGGAATATTCATATTCATATACAAATACCCCCATCTCTAATTGTATGCTTGCAATGGCCAGATAGGTGGGGTATTAAATAAATAAATAAATAAATAAATAAATAAATAAATAAATAAATAAATAAATAAATAAATATATAAATATATAAATAAATAAATAATTTTACATACTGTAACAATTTATTATTATTTAGTTTTTCATACTGTGTGCTTTTATATTATAAACCTCCTTAGGTCCTCTTGAGGAGCAAAACAGAGTATAAATATTTTCAGTAAATAAATATTGTTTGTAAAAAGCACAATACAGACACATAGATGCTGCAGACTCTACCTAGAACCTCATGAACATAAATGTTTGGTTTGAGGGATACTTTCAAAGTGCCATTCTAATGACACCGAGGGCATAGCATAAACCCTTGCGAAGAAAAAAGCAGTCCTATAATTTGGGACTGTCAGTTTATGAAACTAAGAAGTACATTTTTTGCTATAAAAACATTTAACATTAATGCTTTGGGGGGTAGTGGGATCTGTTGAATAGTGCTAGCAAATTCTGCTGATCAGAGATCCTCTACTTTGTCACGGATTTGGCTTCCATGCTATTGAATCTACAAAAATCTGCTAAACCAAGGCCAAGCAATAAAATATTTTCAACCACAACTTTTTCCCCCAAGAGAAGACATGTGGGTTGCTCATTGTTAAGGAGATAAGGATCTTCGGTTTTGCTATAACTGATCATAATTAATGTTAGTATTTAGCTAGTTATTTCGGCAATATTCCTCGAGGCCCATGAGTAATTTTTTAAGTAGCTTAGTCTTGTTTTCTAATCATGAATGCCAAGCTGCATTAGGTAAACCTGTATATTCTTCATTGGCGAGTTCATTTGTTCAACATGTTTCTATGTCACACATTTTAGAATAAACTCAAATTACAAAATTATACATTTTAGAAACAAATAGAGCAGTATGAAATAATTAAAATATTAAGATGCCAGAAAACATCAGTACAGGGTGAGGAAAAAGACAAAATATTGTTGCACAGTTTCGGATTTCTGGTAAATTTCCTTTTTGTTAAGCGGTAGAAGTATAGAGATCCACAAAGTTCCCTAGAATCCATGCCTTTCTCATAAACTGGAACTTACAATCTCAGTGACTCACACTGAAACATTTGTAGAATAAAAATTACTCATTCCTTGCATTTGTGAACAGGACAACAGCAAGCAAAACAACACTGCTTCCAACAAGGAGAGGGAGAGCAAAAATACTCAGTAGAGAGGCTGGGCTCTCTTTGAATTCAAAGGTGAGAGTGAATGAGTGGATAGCGCTGCATAGATTGACAGTCACCCCTGCACAGAAAACTCTCTCCCAGTCACTCAAACGATATGCCAGGTTGTAAAAACTCCAACAAAGATAAAAATCAAAGACTGAATGCCTGTTGCATAAGGAAGCTTGGAATCTAAATGCTACCAACAAAAATGCCAGGCAGATCTGTCTAGCAAGAGCATCCCATGGATAAGGGGAGTTGTGGACGCTTGTGTTGATCCATATTATCAAACCAGTTTGATCTATATTCCTCTTCACCAGAAGATTAGTAAAGCTAATAGGGCTTAACTATTTTGGACCAAACCATGTTGAAATACTGTGTGTTACTGCAGGGATAGCTACAATAATGTTGCTCAGAAATCCACTCTCCCTCCTAGCTATTGTGGGGATTACAATATTGTAGAGTCAGAGGGAACATGGGTGTTTGAGTGGTGTGACACATTTGATTATCATTCTACCAAAGTCTCAGCATTGTTTTCTACGAGCCTTGGTTTCACTGCACCATTGGCTTTGAAGTCCCCTCCTATTTAGTCTGAAGCAGGTATGGGGGATTTTTGATCCTCTGGTTGTTTTGAAGTACACCCCTACCTCACAAACCTCACTACTAGCCATGTTGATTGGGACTGATGTAAACTAAAACATTCCATCTGTCAAACATTCCCCATCCGTGTTTTGGAATATGGGCAGAAGTATACCTTTTAGGTAGCAGCAGACTTCCATTGAAACCAGAAACACAGTCTTTTAGGGTCTGGATTGGCTGTTCTGATGTATCCTCAATCTTAACCCTCTTGAGAAGAATTGTTCTGAGTTTTCACTGTAGTAAAAACGTTCCAAAGCTTTATAGTCCCAGAGCATTGCCTCCTACCCAGGCAGCTGCTGCCAAAAATGTTGATGCTACAACTCTCTTATAGCCTCTTCAGCAACAGTGGGAGAACTTCACAGGTAATAAGGAACAGCGGGAAGCAGTTCAGGAATATGAAGGCCTAACTGTACATTTTCTTGGCAACTCTTATTAAGCTATAGCTTCCTTTCCTCTCCTACGCACCTCCCCCAGAGGTTCACCTAATGTGCTGCTGCCATAGAGAAATATAGGAAGTTTGTGTTCCATGGAAAATGATAGATTTCCTCACATTTTCCAGGTAGTTCTAAAATTAGTAACAATAGCTCATATGGCTTCCAGTAATGCTGCTGATGCAGTTAGTCATATGAAAAGAAAGCCAGAATGAATATGTTAAAATACAATTTGGAACATAAGACATACATTGTGAAAAGCCAGAAATGCATTATGCTGCAATTTCAAGCTGTATTATGTTTATTTTCTGGAACTGCATGTTGCGTCTGGTGCACTTGACAACACACTAGTGAGGTCCTATTCCTTGTTCTGAATGTATTGATGTGAGAAGAGATTGCCTCTAACAAAACTTCAGGATAATACAAGAAACCACACGAGTATTCAAGGAATACAAATATTTTATTTTATTTTATTCAATTCAAATCATCTGTAAAGGAGCCATCACTGTGTCTAAGTAACTTTCAAAGGAGGAAATGCAACTTTGGGTGGAGTGTATTTGACTAAGGAAATGACAGAGAAGAAAATATTTAAGCAGTTTCTCACCCAATAATATTTAATTATTCCAAAAATCTCTGGTTTATGAATATGGGATATTGTGCTTCTGTATCAGTGATTAAAAACTCAAGGAAATGGCCTCATATTGCTGCACAATATTGTGCCAGTTTTGCAAGCAGGAAAAAGAATGCCAAGCTTTACATAGCAAAGGGCAGCCTGAATGTCAACAAAACCAATGGCAGCAGTCAAGATGGTCTACAGGATACCCTCTTGTGCTCACTTCCATTCACAAAGAGACACCAAGCAAGGGGACATCCAAGGATCTGACTCCTTTTTTAAATCAGGTAACTACTTTTCATCCAAACACAAAACAATTATCAGGGCTGTGGATGGCAGTCACTATTTTTTTTTCTTTTTGAAAGGCCTTTCGGAAGAAACGGTATTTCGGACCATACACCCTGGATGTCTTTCTTTTAAAAAAGCATGTGGACCCAACCATTGTCATTCAGAATGGTCTTTTGACGTTATATGTGCAATTTCAAACATGGGGAAGTTTGGGGTTGCCTATATATGAAGGGGTTTGTGTGTGTAGCAGTTTTATTTATTTATAAATCATAATTTCAGCCCCCTTTGGAAATCAGCAATATTTTTGCAGAATATTGTGTTTCCAGCTCTTATGGTTTTAGAGATCTTTTAAGACCTGTTTAATGCTTTGCCCACACAGTGGTCCCAATTCTGGAAGAATCCCTACATGCCTGCTGTTTCCCCAAAGACAAATGGCAAATACAGAACCCCAATCTAAATAAACAAAATGGGTTCTGGGGAAATCAGTTTTGAAATGTAGACTACTCAGTTATTTAAATTCAGAAATCAATAATATTTGTATACATTGTTGTGTTTCTAGCTCTTACTGTTTGAAAGATCTCTTGGGAGAAACAAACACACTTTGAGAAATGTTTCTAAGACTTACTATTTGTAAGGACTAGAAGCTGCAATTCACAACATTAGCAACACATTCATAAGAAAGTTTTATGGTGTATGCACATTGAATATTATAAAATTACAAATGGAAAATATACTGATATAACTCAGGATAATGATAAGGTCTAACATGGGAAGCAAACCATTTGGCAAGTATAGGAATGTTATCTGCACTTCTCCATAGCAAGAGGCACAAGAGCCTTTTGACACACCAAGTTTGGTTTCAAAGGGTATCCTGTAGCAGCAAAATATTAGCAACTCTGGCAAGATACCAACACATACATACATACATACATACATACATACATACATACATACATACATACATACATACATACATACATACATACATACATACATACATACATACATACATACATACATACATACATACATACATACATACTGCCCCATTAGTGCACTCTTCTGGGCCATTTATATATAGAATGATAAAAGAAAAAAAAAGAAATTCAAATGCATTATCAGAAGTGGCCACTAGAGGGGGACAAGGACCATGCTATGTATTCTTCACTAGCACGGTCTCTGACCTCATCTGGTGACCTGTTACAGTAATAAGTGTGAAAATATATTTTTTATTTTTTATTTTTCTTTTATTATGCTTGGTGTCTCTTTTTTATCTTTTTCTTTTAATATTTTCAATATTTTCAGACCATGGATAAGTGAAACCACAGATACTGATCCCACAGATACGGAGGTTCTACTGTATATTAATAAAAACAAATTAACAACAAAAATTAAGACAACAGCATGAAACCAATTGGCACTAGAAACAATTTTCCCAAAATAGCAGGACAGGAAGTATACAGTGAATGAGGGTCAATGTGAAAGGTATCCCTGAAATGCAGTGTTTCAAGAAGTCTCCTAAATGATTGCCGGGAGGGAGCCAGGCATAACTCTTCTGGGAGCTGGTGCCATAAAACTGGTGTCACTGCTTAGAAGGCCCTGCTTCTTGTGCATGACTTTCAGTCCTCCCTTGGGGTGGTTACACAGAGAAACCTAGCCTGGGAAGATCCGGTGAGCTGGGCAGAGCCATTGCTGCAGCTTTTTGTTACTGCTTCTGGTCCCTCACTTTTTCACCCACTCCTACACAATGTGTGAATAGGGATGGCAGCAATGTGCAACAAATGCTGAGCACCTCATTTTTCACAAGTGATGCTATTGATAGTCCCAATCCCTGTTGAACCACTACTGGGCTTGTTTTTAAAATGAGAGGACTAAATGTAACCCAGCATGAAATTTTAAACTAATTCTAGAATACTATAGCTTTTGAGTATTAGTTTTCCGTTCAGATTTGTATTTTGAACTGTCCAGAGTGGCTCTTGGCCAGATGGTAAAGGTAAAGGTTCCCCTTGACAATTTGTCCAGTCGTGTCGGACTCTAGGGCACGGTGCTCATCCCCGTTTCCAAGCCGTAGAGCCAGTGTTTGTCAGTAGACAATCTTCTGTGGTCATGTGGCCAGCACGACTAGACATGGAACACTGTTACCTTCCCACCGAGGTGGTACCTATTTTTCTACTCACATTTTACATGCTTTCAAACTGCTAGGTTGGCAGGAGCTGGGGCAAGCGATGGGAGCTCACTCTGTCACGTGGATTCAATCTTACGACTGCAGGTCTTCTGACCTTGCAGTTACAATTGATATAGTTGGTGCCCTATATTGGATCCCTATGTCCGATTACAATATCCCTATGTGCACTCAACAGATGCGGGTTGTTTAGGTGTTCCCGAATTGTTTGGTCAACAAGGGGGACCATTTTAAGCTTCTCTCTACAATCATAGTTCTCTCTGCCCAATCAGCTGGTGGTGGGGGCAACTGTGGAGTTGTTAGGGGGATGGAGAGACAGATGGGTAGGTGGTCACTATTGGGTCAGTCTAATATATTATATTTTGTCTCCTGGGACACCAACCTAGAGGGGCAAAATATATAATCAACAACACTCCCTGCCCAACTATTAAGGAAGGTGAAATATCCTTTTGAGTCATCCTGAGAGCTGTCATGAAGACAGATTAGTTGTAGGCCAGACATTGTCTCGGCTAGCTTCCTACCTTGTTTATTGAGGACTTTATCCAAAGAGTGTCGATCTGATAGGAAGAGTTTGTTATATTCTAGGTCTGAATTAATTGCTGTCTCACTCTATCCAGAGCCAACTCTGGCATTAAAGTCGCCACACAAAATTATAGCTCCTCTTGGTTGCAAAAACTCTTCCAATTCATTCCAGAAAGAGGTGAGATTTTCTGTTTACTGGGTGGACAGTAAGCATTGATGCATATTAGTGCCTCCAATGTGGGAGTCTGCTGACCATTAAAGCTGAGCAAGGAGGTCACGTAGGCAGAATACATCAGCCGAATGCCTAGCTCTTTAATATAGTTAATTTATGTATGTGTCAGTTGTTGCTAGGCAGAACATATTTGATGCCTCATTGGTTGTAATATTCCTGTGTAACCTGAGTTTTGAATAAAAGGAGGTGCCGGGCGTGGCCAAAGAGAGTTTGCTTTTCCTACAGGCACGACCGAGCATGCTTCATTCTTGAATCCTTAACTGCAGTCTCCATTGTCTTTCTTCAGAGTACTCTCCCATTTACTGATGTCAGAGCTGGACTCTGACACTCCAACCCATTTCCCTGTGTTCCCCTTACCAATACTGACAGAATAAAATTACTTTCAGACCGTTAAATGACTTCCAGCTCCACATCCAATTTGACAGAGACTAAAATAGCTAGACCTTCTCTTGCTCTCCCTTTCCTGGATGGTTTAAGGGCAGGAAGCAAAACTGGGATCAATTAGCCAGGTTTCCTGCAAACAAAGGATATGAAACATTGAATGAAATTTCTTGAATTCCTGGTCCACCAACTTATTTTGCCACCCGGCGATGTTCCACGATAAAACTGAAAGTGGGCACTGGGAGTTGGAGCTGTTGTGTGGGTCAAGGCGGTTCTGTCATAAAAGGGATGGAGCATTGGCGGGGGTGTTGGTTCTGAATGTACTTCAGCCTGAAATGTATTAGTGGGCCAGCGAGTTTCAAGGAGAGTCACAAGCTCCTGCCTTACTGCCTCTATCTTTTTAAGTGTCTGTGCCTGCTTTTCCCATGGGAGAGAGGTGAAGCTGTCCAGGCCTCTTTTGATAAAGCTTTGTCTTTAATATCAAGCTGTAGCTTCAGATCCCTTGGATATTTATTGATAATAGGGCTAAATGTTGTGGATGCAAGAACAAGAGGGGTTATTACCACCTTAAGTTTAATGGGTGATTTCAGTGTCTGCCTAGTTGTTGAGTTCTCCTTGGGGTCTTCTGGGTCTAGAAGCATCAGGTCCATTGGATGGCAGTCCATCAACTGAGTAGAGATATTTGCCCACTTCTGTTGGCCCATCATCCTAGAAGCTTGGAAATGGGTTTCATGGTTGGGTGGGGTAAGAATGAGTGGCATCACAGTGTGGTCTCTCAAGGATTCAGCTGATATTTGTACAGTAGAGAGGCCAAGCTGATTTTGGTTTCCTCCCAGTTGGTATTGAATTCAATAAGAGTAGCTAAGGCTTCCTTATTGGAGGGTGGGGCTTCAGAATGAATGAGGGCAGTCTCTTGAAAGATCCCTTTCTTAGGTTTAGGTGCTTGATCCCTTGATTTAGGTGCTTGATCTCCTTTGAAGCTTGCTGTGTATATCCTTGGATTTATAAAGAGTTGACAGCATCTCTGTCAAATCTTTATAAAGCAAAGGATATACACAGCAAGCTTCAAAGGACCCACTGATGGATCACAAAGAGAGAAAGAATTCAGCCTATGCTACTACTTCTCCTAGTACTTGTAATAAAACAAGAAGTGTCACACTTGGCAATTTTGCACAAAACCATTCCCAAAATGTGCAAAATCTCTCCAAGTGTGACAAGTACAGTACAATAAATAACCTAACTATCTCTTGGCAAAGAGTCTTTCTCCTTTCATGTTGCTTCAATTGCAGAGGGAGGAGAAGAAAAGTCAAAATTTACACCTCTAGTACAGATGGAATTTTTCAGATTGGGGAAATAAAAACAAACACAGAAGCGGCAGTTATATTCATTTTCATCGTCATCTGTGACTTTCCAGAGGACAGTCTCCAAACTATTAATGATCCATTTTGAAAAAGTAAGAGGGACGTGGATGATCTATGTTCATCTATGTTGTCCTTCATTTACCTTAATATATGCAAAATCAGCTCACATCAATGTTCTGTGTTTCTCCTTATCTTGCACAGACAGCCCTGTTGCTCTTTCCCTTCCTTCCCACTGCCACCCTGATTTCTCTTGCCCAGCCCACCCTAGAGGGTTCATTTTTCTCTCCTCTAAAAGGAGAAAAATAAAGGACCAAAAAGAAGCACTCATTTTAAGGCCCCCCATGAAACACTGGAAACAAGACGTTTCCACCATGCCCACCTTTGCATTTCCAGATGTGCACACTCCTATATCCATTTTGTCTTCTTTTGATATTAATCTTTTGATATTAATTTATTTATAAAATCCTATGATCACTTGTATTTGAATGCATTTCTTAAAATATACATTTGTAAACATAGCTTATCTTAATACAATTATTCAAACATTCATTTCCCCAAAAAATGTTACATGCCCTCAAGCCAGAACAGAATTATAGTGATTCTCATCGGGCTTTCAATGTAGGTAAGATATTTAAAGAGTGATTTCACCAGTTCTACTCCTCCAGTGCATTTCCACGGCTGAGAGGGCACTTCAACTCAGTCATCCTGAGTCCTAGTCCATCACTCTATCTTCTACATCAGTGGTGTCGAACTGTGGCCCTCCAGATGTTCTTGGACTTCAACTCCCAGAAGCCTTCACCACCACCTCTGCTGGCCAGGATTTCTGGGAGTTGAAGGCCAAGAACATCTGGAGGGCCACAGTTCGACACCACTGTTCTACATGACATTGAGTATCTTCCCCAAAATGATTAGTACCAAAAACATTTCTAAATTTATTTCATATCCATGATTTGAAGCCAAGAAAGTTATTGCAATACCTTTGCTGTTGTTTAATCATTAAGTCATGTCCAACTCTTTGTGTCCCCATGGACCAGAGCACGCCAGGCCCTCCTGTCTTCCACTGCCTCCCGGAGTGGGGTCAAATTCATGTTGGTAGCTTCGATGACACCGTCCATCCATCTCGTCCTCTGTCATCCCCTACTCTTCTTGCCTTCACATTTTCCCAACATCAGGGTCTTTTCCAAGGAGTCTTCTCTTCTCATGAGATGGCCAAAGTATTGGAGCCTCAGCTTCAGGATCTGTCCTTCCAGTGAGCACTCAGGGTTGATTACCTTCAGAATGGATAGGTTTGTTCTCTTTGCAGTCCAGGGGACTCTCAAGACTCCAGCACCACAATTCAAAAGCATCAATTCTTCGGTGGTCAGCCTTCTTTATGGTCCAGCTCTCACTTCCATACATCACTACTGGAAAAACCATAGCTTTGACTATGTTTACCTATATTTATTTATTTAATTTATATATATATTTATTTAATTTATATGCCGCCCACTCTACCCAAAGGTAGAGCAAGGTGATATCTCTGCTTTTAAAGATGCTGTCTAGGTTTGTCATAGTTTTCCTCCCAAGAAGCAGGCGTCTTTTAATTTTGTGGCTGCTGTCACCATCTGCAGTGATCATGGAGCCCAAGAAAATAAAATCTGTCACTGCCTCCACATCTTCCCCTTCTATTTGCCAGGAGGTGATGGGACCATGAACTTAGGTTTTTTTTTTAATGTTGAGCTTCAGACCATTTTTGTCACTCTCCTCTTTCACCCCCATTACAAGGTTTTTTAATTTCTCCTCACTTTCTGCTATCAGAGTGGTATCATCTGCATATCGGAGGTTGTTGATATTTCTTCTGGCAATCTTAATTCCAGCTTGGGATTCATCCAGTCCTGCCTTTTGCATGATGAAGGGGAATGCAGGGAAACAACATCACAAATATTAGCAACACAAAATGGCTTGTCAGAAAATGTATCGGTACATCCCTGCACACAGGAATCCACTGCAATTGTTATGTGATGAATCTTGCAACAAAAAAGGGAGAAGACTCCTAGTGGGTGGGATTTGATGTGGAGATTACTTGGAAGGGGAACAACAGAATTGTTAATGGCCTTGCATCATCTGAAATCCCCCAAAAGGTCAACATTCGTTAGGAGTAACTTGGAAATATTTTGCTAGTGTGGCTGCTGGTGAGATGCACTTTTTAAAAGCCATTCACTCAGCTGCTAACTGTGTGCATGGCACCCTGCAGGGTTTGGCATGGATGATTGAATGGGCCACCATCGGTGGCATTGCCAATAGTAACCTGGATGAGTAAGCAGATGGCATTGAGATGGAAGCCACAGTAGATAAGAAGACACAACTAAATAATTTTGCTGAACCCCTATACTTCACCTAGTCCAGCTTAGCTTTCTCCAACCTGATGTCCTTCAGATCTTTTAGACTTCAGTTTGCTTCAGTTCCAGACAGCATGGCCAATGATGAGGAATTCCAGGAGTTATAGTCCAAAACAACTAGAGGTCTCTTATAGGAGGCTGGCCTAGCCCCTGTAGAGGGCATTAAGCAACCTTCTTGTTATGTAATTAATTAATCTATGCAGATGATGCTATAATGTTTTGTTTTAATACCTTTTGTTTACAACCTATTTTGAAATAATTTAATCACAAACAGGAGTAGCTTATTGAAAACCATTTATTTTGCATGGGGTTGCTTTTAACATTTAAAGAGAAATTTTAATTGGTTTTCCTGATCATAAATAATACCTTTTCTAAGTCTACATTCTGAAGTTTGATCGATTCATTATTTTAAATCTCACAGTACCACATGAATGATTTTATAATAAAACTGCATTAATATCAGAAGTTATGTCAATTACATTTTTTAAATTGAGCACTAATGAAAAAAGGTCTCCTGCACCAGTATATAATTAATCTATTTTTTCACCAAATAATTATGGTGGGAGGTAGTAATACCTCTTTCCCCTTTAAAATGTGATTAGCTTTTCCAGCATGGGATGTTTCTGTTAAAAAATTCATAAAATTAAAAATTATCGTGGTCTGCTAAAGATATTGTCCATCTTTATTTTTGCATACAAGAATTGAATAGCTTTTTCACTAACACACACACACACACACACATGCACGCACACACACACACACACCATTAACTACCCATGACATGAGCTAACATCAGGACAAGAACACTGAGAGCTTGTCTACCTAAAGCATATGTTGCTTGGAGGGCAAGATTTTGGAACACTGTCCTACCCCAAAGTATTTGGGCATTAGTCTGAATCAAATCCTAACCAAGTATTTGGGCATTAGTTTGAATCAAATTCTGACCAACAAAAAACATTGTCTAAACACCAAACATAAAGTTGATACCAGAAATAATATACTTAAAAACCTGGTTGGGTCAGAATGGGATGTTACACCCACAAACAACAAAAACAGCAGTTTTGTCCCTGTGCTACTCCACAGCAGAATAGGCTAGGACTGTATTGTATAAATCAGAACATGTCAAATAAGTGGCTGTAGCTCTTTATGAATCATGCAGAATTACTACTGTCTGTCAGAAACCTTGTTGTTGTTTAGTCATTAAGTGGTGTCCGACTCTTCATGACCCCATGGACCAGAGCAAGCCAGGCCCTCCTGTCTTCCACTGCCTCCCGGCGTTGGGTCAAATTCATGTTGTTCAACGACAATGTCCAACCATCTCATTTTCTGTTGTCCCCTTCTCCTCCTGCCTTCACAGTCTGAAACCAACCTCCATTGAAAAAGTCTATTATTTGGCCTGTATTGCCCCTTCAGAAGTACATCAAGAAGTCCTAGCAAATAATGAATTAAATAAGGTAATACAGCACAAAATCTGTCCAATTCATGGACACCAATCCCAATTACAGCTAAAACCAAGGAAGATTTTTCTGCACCAGGATTTAGGTCACTTTGCGGAATAATTCCTGCCACCAATCAAGGACTGCACTACAATAAGAACTCCCTCTTTCTGTAACAGCTAAGTAGCACTTTCAATTGTGTTTCAACTCACTCTCTTTATAAATCCAGCTTGGAGGTTACTAGGCACTCCTCGATGGTAAAGCCGGGTCTAGAGGCACTCCACGTGTCAATTGGGGCCAGGGATGGTATTGGGATTTTGCTGGGTTACCGCGCTCCCCGCGATCCAGCCACTTCCCTTCCGGAGCTGGCCGACTTTGTCTCTGCAGCACTATTGGGATCCCCGAGGCTTTTGGTCTTGGGTGATTTCAACGTGCACGCGGGGGCAGAGCCATCTGGGTCAGCTCTTGAGTTCCTGGAAACCATGGTTTCCTTGAACATGTCCCAACATGTCAATGGCCCCACCCACATGGGTGGTCACACACTGGACCTGATCTTTTCCTCCAGTTGGAGCGAGTGTGATCTGGTGGTGATGGACCTCATGTTAGTCCCCTTGTCATGGTCAGATCACCACCTAATAAAATGTAACCCTCACAGTGGCTCTCCCCCCTTGCAGGGAGCAGGGACCTATTTCTATGGTCTGCCCTCGAAGGCTACTGGATCCGGCTGGATTCCAGGACGTCATGAGAGGGGTCACGGCGGACCTGGCTAGTGCTCCTGTCGACGCTCTGCTCGATAGCTTGTCCACCTTCGCAACCAGGGCTATAGACACGATCACACCTAAACGCTCTCTCCATCATAGAGCTCGTCCAGCGCCCTGGTTTAACCAGGAGCTTCGAGCGCTGAAGCGACATAGGAGAAGGCTAGAGCGTAGGTGGAGGAAGAACCCAACGGATTATAATAGGATAGCTGTCAGAATCGCAACTAACCTTTACCTGTCTAAGGTAAAGGCTGCTTGTCAAACTTACTTTGCTAACCGGATAAGCGAAGCGTTCAACCAGCAGGCGGAGTTACTCTGTATAGTGCGCAACCTATCTGGAACTGGTCTAGATGATAGGCCTCCCCCTAGTTTTTCACCTGACCAGTTTGCAGCCTTTTAAAAATCTAAAGTGGAGGCCTCTCTCCTTTTGTGAACACAGTGAGTCGAGCAGAGATGCCCAGTGCTCCGTCTTGCCTGGTAACCCTTGACTCCTTTCAGCCTGTCATGCCTGATTCTGTGGCCAGAGTGCTTGACCGCTGTCGAGCCACCACCTCCGCCTTGGACCCTTGCCCGGCCTGGCTAATCAAAGCAGCCAGGCCGATAACAACAAAATGGGCCACTGCAATAATAAATGGGTCTTTCCTTGAGGGCAGGTTTCCCTCTGCACTCAAGGAGACACTCATTAGGCCCATAAGAAAGAAACCTAATTTGGCGGCGGATGAAATTGGCAATTATAGGCCCGTCGCCAATATTTCTTTCATGAGCAAAGTGGTCGAGAGGGTGGTGGCTCACCAGCTTCAGGCACATCTGTATGAAACAGATGCCCTGGATCCTTTTCAGTCAGGCTTCAGGCCATGCCACGGTACAGAGATGGCATTGGTCGCCCTGTACGATGACTTGTTGAGGGAGGCCAACAGCAGTAAAATTTCTTTGTTGGTCTTCCTCGACATCTCGGCGGCCTTCGATACCGTCGACCACGGTATCCTCCTGGGGAGGGTCTCTGAGTTGGGTATCGGTGGCTTGGCTCTGGCCTGGTTCCGTTCATTCTTGGAGGACCGCCCCCAGAGAGTGCAGCTTGGGGAGAGTATTTTGGCCCCATGGAATCTCAATTGTGGGGTTCCACAGGGGTCGATCATCTCCCCAATGCTGTTTAACATCTATATGAGGCCGCTGGGTGGAGTCATCAGGGTGTGTGGAGCTCTATATTTCCTTTTCACCAACTGCAGGTGATGCCGTCCTGTCCCTCCAGTGCTGCCTGGGGGCCGTACAGCAATGGATGCAGGAGAATGGGCTGAGGCTGAACCCGGACAAGATGGAAGTTCTGAGGGTGGGTGGCCCTGTGGATGGTGGCTTGGGAAACTCCCACATGTTTGGGGGGGATGGCCCTAGCCATGAAGAGTGGGGTCCGCAGCCTGGGGGTACACCTGGACCCGATGCTTACCATGGAAAAGCAGGTGGCGTTGGTAGTCCGCACCGCCTTTTTCCACCTTTGGCGGATTGCCCGGCTGCGACCTTACCTAGACGAGGGGCCGCTCACTACCTTAGTACATGCACTCGTAATTTCTAGATTAGACTACTGTAATGCGCTCTACATGGGGCTTCCTTTGAAGCGGATGCAGAAACTTCAAGTGGTGCAGAATGCGGCGGCCAGACTGGAGTGAGAAAATACCAACATATCTCTCCTACTCTGGCCATGCTGCACTGGCTGCCCATCCATTTCCGCACTGACTTCAAAGTGTTAATGCTTACATATACAGCCCTAAACGGTTTAGGACCTCGATACTTGGCAGAACGCTTACTCCCAACTAGTTCTATCCATGTCACCCGCGTGACCGAGGAGGTGAGGCTGAGGAGCCTGACGCCGAGGGAGGCCCGGAAGGAAAGAACTAGAAACAGGGCTTCTCAGTGGTGGCTCCTCCCCTCTGGAATAACCTACCTCCGGAGATTTGTGCTGCACCCTCGCTGGGTACTTTTAAGAACCAACTAAAAATGTGGATGTATAGGCAGGCCTTCCCTTCCAGTTAATTCCTGTCCTCTTTCCTTTTTTATTCTTTTTCTCTTTATTTGATTTATTTTGTATTTTTCCCGTCTTGCAGAATCATTTAATTAATTAATTGTTATAATTTTTTCTTGAACTTGTTATCCTTTATGTTGTAAGCTGCCTAGAGTGGTCGAAATGACTAGATAGGCGGGGTATAAATACAATAAATAAATTATTAAATAAAATCTCTTTCTTTGATGTGTCAACTAAATGTAACCTCTACTTTTTCTCACATGGGGATTGGTGTATTTCTGAGTGCTTCCACTTAAACCAGAGCTGCATGCTTTGGTAGAAGGTAATGGAGAAGACACGGAATGCCTTGCATCCCTTTGTCCATAGAAATAGAAAAAGACAGTTGATTCTACAATAATCGGGTGAATCTGATACTTGCAGCTGGTTCTGCAAGCTTCCAGCCTTCATCTTGAGCAGTTTTACTCCATATCCTAAAAGTGTTAATGCAAATCAATATCTGACCAGAACAGTTTCTGAACTTTCTGTTGCCATAACCTGAGCTCCTGAAATGCCCAGATTAAAAACAATCCTGCAGAACCTGAAAGGTCAACTGGTTTTGACATTTTAGTGTTAAGAAAGGTGATGCCCACCCCAGTTTTTGTATTAGGACCACATAGCAGGTGGGTGGGTGATGTATTTATTTGAGATAAAATGTGAAATGTCTTTAGAGAAGGAAGTCTGTCCAAAAACCAAACAATGTTTCCAAAGAAGCCCACTGATTTCCTAATACAGTGGTGCCTCGCTTAATGATTACCTCGTTAAACAACGAAATTGCTTGACAATGAAGTTTTTGCAATCGCTTTTGCAATCGCAAAACAATGTTTTAATAGGGAAAAATTGCTTAATAATGATCGGTTCCCTGCTTCGGGAACCAATTTTTTGACAATTTTAAAGCAGCTGACCGGTGACTCTAAAATGGCCGCCCGCTGTGCAAAATGGCTCCCTGCTGTGTTTTAGGATGGATTCCTTGCTTTACAGGCACAAAAAATGGCTGCCCTATGGAGGATCTTCGCTGGATGCTGAGGTATTTAGCTCATTGGAACGCATTGAACCAGTTTTCAATGCATTTCAATGGGCTTTTTCGTTTTAATTGACGAGTATTTCGCTTAACAGCCATTTCAATGGAATGAATTATCCTCGTCAAGCAAGGCACCACTGTATCACATGGATCACTTCTTCACTGCCTTAGAAAGAATTATTTCTTAGATGGCAAAATCTAAATGTACCATCCAGGAAGAGATCCTGGGAACTTAGTCTCCAAAAAAGTAAATCTTGGAAGTTGTACACATTTTAAAATTTGTATTGCAACAAATTACTTCAGTATCCTTCTTGAAGCAGAACTGGTCCAGAGTCCTACAAGTGGCTGAACCATATCATAAATCACATTAATGCAAAACATATTCCATGCTTGTTTTTCACATGCTGTTACATAAAACTAGAGTTAGCAGCAGATATGGTCAAACGCTACATTAAATCTTAGCTACCAGTTACCTTTTTAAAAAAATACTCAAAAGTTAACATGGGAAACACTATCTGTAACAGGATCCTGAGATGAGAAGGTTTGCTTCAACACTTTGATATCCCTATATACAAAATTCTGTCTTGACCTAAATTTGTCATTCTATAACTCCAATAACAAAACAAAATGAAACAAAATCTCCAAGATGAAAAACAAAATAATTTCAATGGTTCTTTTTTAGCACTGCAAACTGAAGATGTGAAAATAAAATTTGGATTGGAACCGTACTGGAAATTTTTAAAACTCTTTCCCCATACAAGGAGCAATCCATGCTTATGGCAGCATTAGGAATTAACAACAAAAAAGTATGTCTGTATGCAATGTGTACTTTGACCCTGAGCAAAATTATCTAGCTATTTTAATACTGATGGGAAATGCGATCATGAGGATTTCCATATAACATGCTAAAAGCTAATGAAGTTTCAGTTATTGCTCAGTGTTTATGACTCTATTAATTTTATGCTCAATGTGAAACTTAATGCAGTTTTAATGCACTTACATGTATCTAGCCACAAAGTACATTGATTTCCTATCAAACTATAAAATAAATTCTTATAAGTAAGTAGCCGATACTGTGTACATATATTTTAATTACGTCATAAAAGGAGCATTGACCAAGGTCTTATAGAAACATGGCTAGAAGTTGTGGGGGTATAACTTTCTCCCTCCCACTTTTTTCATCATAAGCTTTTTAATAAAACAAAATGTTCTTCACTCTGGACTTTAAGTTAATACCAGAAGTCTAACTGGAAATGTCAGTGGAACCTTTGACTTTCCAGATAACAGATTTAATTTTTGAATGGTGTGAATCCAATGTAGGCAAGAGTACCTGATTCACTACTGTTCCTGTTGGTTATTTTTGGATGAATTTTGATCCATGTCTTTCCTGCTCCTTTCCATGACTTTTTCTGATCTCCTACAGCAATGGTCCCCAACCTTGGGCCTCCAGATGTTCTTGGACTGCAACTCCCAGAATCCTTCACCACCACCTCTGCTGGCCAGGATTTCCGGGAGCTGAAGTCCAAGAACATCTGGAGGCCCAAGGTTGGGGACCACTGTCCTACAGAACTGATTTCTGTATCAGAGGGACCTAATTTGGTAGCCTTTAATGTACTGGTACCTAGTGTAGTGCAGTGGATATAATGATGGGCTAGGACTCAGGAGATGGGTTCATGTCCCCATTTGGTCATGCAAACTCACTTGCATAGGGTAAAACCATTCCTAATACTTACCTTGTAAACCCAATTAGAAATGCTTTAAGTTGGATGCAACTGGATGGCACAAAACAAAACAAATTAATTCTTCATTAGCTTTCAAAGAGTGAAAGCTCCACAGTTATAACAAAGAAGGAGGTGGAAGGTATCCCACCCCCAGCAAAATCTAGAAAAGTGATTTTTTTTAAAAAAAGGATCTGGCTCTTAAGGTGCTGCTTAGATACAAATAGTAGTTAAGCCTATCCTCTTTGGGTTGAATTGTGTCCACCTGTGTTCATTTGATGCAGTACTTTTATTTGTCTGGATAAACCCTCAAGAGGTGGCATTGAAATGAAAAGGGATTGGTAAACCATGTCTGTGGATTTTCCACATAGGAAACCCTGGAAAGGATTTCTGTAAGTCAGAATTGACTTGACAGTGTGCACACACACATTGGCAATGGGAAGTGTTCTCCAGCTCAGCTCAAGAGAAGCTCCCCACTTTGTTAGATTCTACCAAGAACACATTATTGGGAGAAATGATTCAGTTTGTAACTCCAGTCAGCTTTCCAAAAGTAAATTATGCATAAAAGTCAGTGTTGCAGGAAATGTCACCTGCCTTCTCAAAGAATAATAAAAAAAAAATCATTGCTGTTTTTAACCTATAAAGGCCTAAAAGGCTTAGAACCAAAGTATCTCGAGGACTACATGTCTCTCTGTGAACCTACCCAGGTGTTAAGATCATCATCTTTCTCTTGGTCGTACCTTCTCAGGTGTGCTGTGGGGACACAGTAGAGGGGCTTGTTTGTTGCTGCTCCCATGCTGTGGAACACCCTCACACAAGAGACCAGGCTGGCCCCATCTTTACTATTCCCCTGCATGCAGATGAAGACTTTTATCTTCATGCTGGCTTTGCTTTAATGATTGTCTGTCTGAGAGGTTTATATATATATATATATGGTTGTGTCTTGTTGCTTTTAACAAGTGTCCTTAGTATTGATCTTATTTACCTCAACAGTTTAGGATCTTGATACCTGGCAGAGCACATGCTCCCACCGAGCTCTACTCATGTCACTCAATCTAGCCAGGCTGGGTGACTGAGGGGCTTGACCCCAAGAGAGGCCTGGAAGGAGAGCACTAGAAACCAGGCCTTCTTGGCGGTGGCCCCTCATCTCTGAAACACCTTGTCCCTGGAGATTCACCTGGCACCCTCGCTGGGAGTTTTTAAGAACAAGTTGAAGACTTGGTTCTTCAGGCAGGCCTTCCATTTCTTAATTTCCTAAGTCTTACTATCTTGGTCTTTGCTTTTCTTTCTGTTATCTGATATTGATTGTTTTGATTTTGTTTTGTATTCGGAATGTAAGTCGTCCATAGTAGATTCATCGAATCTGGATGGATGGGGTAAAAGCCAGAAAATATAATGAATGAATGAATGAATGAATGAATGAATGAATGAATAAATAAATAAATAAATAAATAAATAAATAATTTAAAAGTCCTCTTTATTTAACAAGATGGGCAAAATGATGTGTTTATTCCCTATTGGTGTTCTCCTCACAAGGCTTCTTAAAAAGAACTGATTTACTTTTGAATAAAAAAGGACTTCAGAAACCTATATAATGAAGAATGTTTGTGTGTGATGAGAAAGTTGTACCAAAGAAGACAGAAAGGAACTGAAGAACTCAGAAAGGGGTTATGCAATGGCTTGGCTTTGATGTTGTTTAGAAAGAGCCCTGAAGACAGAAGCTTTGTTTGTTTCTGCCATCACTCTGAGCTGGACAGAAAAATGGTATAACAGAGACAGAAAAAGATTGTGAAGAAATAAATCCTTTGGAAAGACCAAAGTAAAGTAATACATTTAATAAGGACCCACTTATGAAACAAAGCTAGTCTAGGGCCTATCGGTGCATTCACACGTCTTTTTCATTTTAATTAGTTTCATCTAAGTCTTGGACATAGAAGAAATATTGCCCATGAAAAAATATTTCATGATATTATCTCAGGGGACAAGGAAGGGAAATCTCTCTCTCTCTCTCTCTCTCTCTCTCTCTCCAGGGACACTCATTGCATGTGTGGAAAAACCACACCAGGAACATTGATAGTACCACTGTCACCTCATACAAATGTACAACTGAGTATATAAACTGGTGTGGTATTCCCAATATACTGAATGGCATCCTTTCAAAAAACAGTTTCTGCTCATTAGCCAGCTTTAATTATCTGGGCATATTAACATTTGCATAAAATAACAACGCCACAGCTGTCTTATACTCATTGCTCAATGTGTATTTTGTAGGAGATACGACATATAGCTATTGGCCAGAATTCTATTACTTCAGTGGTGTACATTTCAGCTGAAAATTTCCATAAGAAGACAGTATAAACATTTCCTGCCACCTGCCAGTTATGTAACTTAATTGGCATGCAACACCAAATGTCTACAGTAACTTCTTCACTTGCAGCAATTCACAGGTGAACTGTATGCTTGGTGGAGGTTTCAGTTGGATTCTGGCCATTGTGGTGACTCCATAGGAGTTGGCAGGAAACAGGATATCTCTCACGTACACAACATCGGGTGAAGGAGGGAAGCCTTAGAACAAGAACAAATCTAACCAGGTATAATATTGTCAAACCAGTAAGAGTTCAACAGTGAAAACCTCAAAATATAGCCAATATGCCAAGAATGGAGAACCATGTGTCCTTTCAGATATTTCTGGACTACAGTTCCTATCATTCTCACTAACAGCTATGCCAGTAGAGATGAGGGGACCAGAAGTCAAACAACACTTGGAGGAGCATATGTTTCCCCCTCCTGTAATAAATTAACTTGCATATCAGTCACATATCTAACTTTATCCCTTCATTACATTTCTGACTGCAGGCAACTGGAACCCATCAGAAGTCTTTTGATTGTGAACTCTTTGGACAGTTGGAAACAGTTGAATGCTAACTGTGTGCCAATTCCACTGACCATTTCAAAGTGAGTTTAGTGTGAGCATGTAGAATTTTCTACATTGCCAGCATGGGAAGAGGAAGCTTTACACAGAGGTTGTCTGCCATTTTTGCAGATTGCAATTATAAACACACTTGGCTAGTGAGCATGTCAAATGAAACTGTGAGGAAATGTGTGCATGATCCATTTTTCAGTATGCATAGGGCTGTGTAGATCTTCTATTCCCAAACAAATTAAGCACATGCAATGGGCAGGCAGTGTATACGCTGGTCCCATCATCCAAATTCTCTATGTACAGATGGGATGAAAGAGGTTCTGTGTAAGTACAAGTCAATGTTTTTAGGATTCATTCAAACAAGAAGCCTGCATGGCTGAAGTTCTTAGAAGAAAAAGAATGCCACTCTGAAAAATGCAAGCAAATGTCACCCAGTCTTTAACGCTACTAGTAAACTAAGGCTATTTCAGTGACATCTGCACTTGCTAGGCTGCTGTCTTGCAGATATGATCTGTGTTCCAAAATTCTCATGTTGTTAGAGAGCTGCATGCCATTCAGGAAAAGGGCATATTTGAAATGTGCAGATATTTAAAAAGTTCACATTTCAGATACATACAAAGCACTGCTTAAACACCTTTTTCCTCCCAAGAGGGAAATGCATTCATGCAATATGTACAATATAGAACATTGGGGGACAATAACAAAGAATGGAAAAGATTTCATCCCTTAAAAAACAAAGCAAAAATATTTAAAACAACAACAGCAACAAAATCCTCCAATAAAGCAATGGGTAAGGGATATTTCTGTGCATGTAGACCTTGCAGACCTAGCAGTAAATACAACAAAGAGGCTTGTGGAAACTGGAATATTCAATATATAAATTTCCTGGGATTATAGCCTCGGAAACATGGAGTATAGCCTCCGTAGGAGACAGACGTTTATACAAGCATAGGGAGATGAAGAATGTGAAACAATATAAATGGAAAAGTTTTGGCATGGTAATGATCTTAACAGTGATTGTTGAAAGTAATTAACAGTCCTCTGTTTATGTGTGACAGGAGAAGATCATAACGGTAGTTCTTTTTTGCTGATGTTGTTTAGTCGTTTAGTCATGTCTTGACTCTTAGGCATCACTCAAAAGTTATTGGTGGGTGATAAGAACACCCAGATGTAGATAATCAGGCAAGGTGTAGAAAAGTCCATATCTAAGTCCAATGTAAAGGAAGAGTCTGGCCTACAGAGTGTGGTTGGATAACTCAGTGAGTTAGGCATCTGGTTAGGAGTTTGATTCCTCACTGTGTCTTTTCCAAGTAGAGCCAGTGTGTGTCGGCTTGGGCAAGCTACACAATCCCAGGGTGCCCCCAGAAGCAGTGAATGAATGGCAAACCATTTCTGAGTGAAATAAGAAACGTTTTCCTTTGTTTCTTTGACCTCTTCTTATTCAGCAGTGCCTACGTCACCCATGTCTTCAATAAGATAGGGAAAGCAAACATGAGTTCATTTTATACTCACCATAAACCCACTGGAGGAAGCAAGTAATGCATTACCAAGTGCTCCAAGTAGATGTAATAGCTGAAGTCAGATCAAGTCCCTACCTGAAGAAGCTAAGCACACTTAGAGGAGAGAAGTTAGCCTTTCCCTCTTGATTGATTGATTGATTGATTGATTGATTGATTGATTGATTGACTGACTGATTGTATTCTATTTGTGGCATGAGACAAGTCTGCAGGGAACATATCCTGCTCACATATAAGGTTAACACATAACCAAGTATTCTGGTTTCTTCCCTTACATGCAGCCCCCGTACAAGCAGGAACCTCCCCTCTTTAGACTTATCCTTTTTCATGTGGAAAGAAGTCATAAGAACTCTGCATAGCAAACCCAGGTAAGGAGAACTGGTATATTATTAAGACCTTTCACTAAATGCATGAAGATGGATATGTAGGCCTGGCTACTGTAACGGTATTGATGAAGGTGCCTTAAAAGTATGCTGAGCAGGGCTTTGCAGGGTTTAGAACTAAGGAATCCTGCATCCAAACTCAATATGCCAGTCATTACACCAGACAAACTCAAACTTGACACAGGGTTAGCAAACAAGATCATGCTTGCTTATCCCATGAACGATATGAAAATGGTAAGTGATAAACATCTATAGTAAAGGTAAAGGTTCCCCTTGACATTTAGTCCAGTTGTGTCTAACTCTAGGGGGTGGTGTTCATCCCCATCTCCAAGCCGTAAAGCCAGCGTTTGTCCGTAGACAGTTTCCGTGGTCACGTGGCCAGCGCGACTAGACACCGAATGCCGTTACCTTCCCACCGTGGTGGTACCTATTTATCTACTTGCATTTACATGCTTTCAAACTGCTAGGTTGGCAGGAGCTGGGACAAGCAATGGGAGCTCACTCCATTGCGTGGATTCGATCTTACAACGGCTGGTCTTCTGATCTTGCAGCACAGAGGCTTCTGCGGTTTAACCCACAGCGCCACAACATCCCTTTTATAAACATCTATAGTTATATCTTATTGGTAGACCAAGGAGCTCAGGATAACATATATGGTTTTCTTCCTCCATTTCTATGAACAACAACAACAACAATCATCATCATCACCCAACCTGATAGACACCTTGAACATAGCACACCAGACCTAGTAGTAATAGAAAGAAAAGGAATGTCTGGATCATTGACATTGCAATTCCAGGGGATGACAGAGTTTAAAATAAAGAACTGGAAAAACAAACAAAGTACAAAGACCTGGCAATCAAAACATCTCACCTCTGGAAGAAACACACTTCAGTGGTCCCTGTAGTCATTGGGGCTTTAGGAACAATATCAAGAAATTTCACACAGTACTATAAGCAGTTGCAGTTCTCAGAAATCACAACATCAGAGCTACAAAAATGGTGATACTGTATTAGGAACAGCACACACACTGTGCCGATATTTAACAGGTTCTTGGTTAACACTTGTATCTATTATATAATAGCAGCAAATATTTTTATAATTTTGACTGTGACTGGTGGTTTTTAACAACATCAACAACAATAATGATAATTCCATGTTTTCATAATTTTGATTATGGGAGTAATGATTTTTATTCCTAACACATCTACAGGTATTGATGTTGAAGATGGCTGTGCTTACTTACTCTCATCTCAAAATGACAGAAGTTACTAACCAAGGTCCATAAAAACAAATAAGCTCTCTAGTAGAATATTTCCCCAAACTATGTTGGTTTATTATTATATACAAATAATTATGTACTAATAATTAAACTGCCATGCCATTAGCTTGCCAGCGAAAAGGTTAGAGAGGCACACAAGATTTTGATATCTGGTGAAATGTTACAAAAAGTAATGGTCAGTGAGGAGAAAGGGGGGGGGACCTGACTTTTGACATTGAGCTCACAGAGTCTTCATCCTGAGCTGAAGGGAGGGAGGAGAGATCCGTAGACATTTAGAGGAAGCTCTGGGAAGTAATTTGATTTTTCGTGGCTTGCTTGTTTCATGTGCTTGATTGTATGGTGGACAAAAGGAATGATTCAAAGTTGCACTGAAGGCAAACACTAAAACATTTAATATTGGCCACATATTGGGAAACTCTTACACAAAACCAAAATGTCTGGCAAAGTGATGAACTACTGGATAGCTCGGTAGTTTGGCAACTGGTTACAGAATCAGAGGTTGGAAATTTGATTCCTCACTGTGCTTCCTTGACAGGGGCTAGATCTGATGATCCATAGGGTCCCTTTCAGCTATGCAGTTCTAAGATAAGGGAAGGGCGAACTATTTGAAAGGAAAAGAATCAAGGATGCACAAAGGAAGAGAGAAGCTAGAAAGCAAGGATGTCCACACCCCAACAAGCCCAGAATCAGCTAATCTCACCCCAGTGCTTCCTTTATCTTCTGGGGTTGTGTCTATTAAGCTACTCTTCAACCTTAATCACTCATTCTTTCTTTTCCCTAAATGGTGGATCTGTGGATATGATCATCTCCAAAGATATAGACATAATATTATAATCCAGATATAAATTCATAATCACCTTCATCTTTGACAAAGCCCACCATCTTCTTTAACAGCAGAGAACATTGATATTCATAGAGCTGCAGATAACTGTAGCTGTTAGGTTAAAAATAAAAAGTTAATAAGGACAAATTGGATAGTTTTACCTAGTAGCTAGAGGGAGTGATAATGTTCCACTTTCAGTTTGTAGAGTTTCATGCTCACTGAGGTCCTCTTAGTCACACAAAAAGCAAGGGCAGTTTTGTTGCCTGTAAGAAAATGTCTCAAAACTGTTAGCACAGTGGTTCTTAACCTTGGGTTACTCAGGTGTTTTTGAACTGCAACTCCCAGAAACCCCAGCCAGCACAGCTGGTGGTGAAGGCTTCTGGGAGTAGCAGCCCAAACACACCTGAGTAACCCAAGGTTAAGAACCACTGTGTTAGTGTAATGCCTGTACATATTGGGCTACCCAAAAGGGTAATAAAATGATGGGATAATAATTATCTTGCATGCACTAATAATGGGTGTCAGTGAGAGAGGGACTTTACACCCATGTGATTGTCCGTTGCCACTAACTTGATTAGTAAAGTTCTTTTCCCATTTCTGACCTTTTAGGCAAGTCCCCATCCTCTCTTCTTTTCTCCCCCCCCCAATTTGTTTTCTTGGAGAGCTTCATGGCGCAGTGGTTAAATCGCTGTACTGCAGCCAACTGTGCTCACGACCTGGGGTTCAATCCCAGGTAGCCGGCTTAAGGTAGACTCAGCCTTCTATCCTTCCGAGATCGGTAAAATGAGTACCCAGCTTGCTGGGGGGGGGGGGTTTGCAATGTATAGCCTGCATAATTAACTTGTAAACCGCCCAGAGAGTGCTTGAAGAGCTATGGGGCGGTATATAAGCAGTACACTTTGCTTTTTGCTTTTTTGTCCTCTAATCATTGTCCAAACAGCAAGCATACAGGGTTTCCTGCATGCTATATACTCTACAGTAGTGCCTCGCACAACGGGCGCCTCGTAGAGCGATGAATTCACTCTACGAGGCCGGTTTTGCGATCACAAATGCGATCGCAAAACGGTGCCTGCATAGGGCGAAAATCGCAGAGTGAAGGTCGGTAAGCGGTTCGCTTACCGACCTTCGCTTTGCGACCCGCCGATCAGCTGTTCGGCAGCTACAAAATGGCCACCAGAAGCCCCAAAATGGCCACGCGCAGCGTTTTTGCGCCCTCGTTAAGCGAGGGGAGGGCGCAAAAATGGCTGCCAGCCATAGAGGAACATCGCTGAACGGTGAGTAAAGGAGCCTTTTGGAACGCATTAAACTTCGTTTAATGTGTTCCAATGGGCTTTTCTGCCCCGTTCAGCGATGTTTTCACATAGCGAGGGTTAATCCGGAACGGATTAACCTCGCTGTGCGAGGCACCACTGTATTTTCCATGCTTTTTTTCTGACTGTAACTACAGATGGCATATGTAAGTAAAAATAACTTTCTACTTTAAATGCTTCTAGAGTGATTTTTTTTTACCATACAATGTGCTAGTTTGTATGCAAACCAATAGAAGATGTTTGTTTACAATATCTTTTTCCTCAGCTTTCTGCAGGAAAGGCACTAAAGAATGTAGAAATCCATTTGCTTGCAAAAGGAGAAAGTTTTTTAGACTGGGGCTTTTTGTGACCATTTTTTAATAAATAAATAAATAAATAAATAAATAAATAAATAAATAAATGTTTTCTAGATAATATTCTGTTGCTTTGGAAGTCTCCTGACATTTAGAAAATAATAAAAAAGTGTTATGCTCAACAATTGGTTATAGTTTTGTCTTCTGCACGCTCATTTCATGGTGAGACATAATGAAATTACAGCATACGTTCAGTTGCCTAAATGAGGCATGTGTTTGCACATGCAAACTGCAGAGTTCCATAAAAATGTGCTATATTGGGCTAGCTTGTATTATCCATCCCTCCATTTTCACTCTTCACACTTGAGAGCCAGCTTTGTGCAGGTAGGATTAAGACAGAAAGAAAAACTTTGCAACTATGAAAGGACCTAACAATGTCATTGCAGAGCTTCTAGCTTAAGCATTATCATGTGTTGGGAGAAAAATAACATTTACACATTTGGTTTGGTGCTAGCCACTGTTAGTGACATCAAAATGGAAATCTGAAGCATGAGACCAAATGCTGCATCTTGTTTTAATCTAAAAACCATAATTTTGCTCAGGTTTGAAGTCTGGAAAATGACTTGGACTTCAAGTTTCTCAACTGTTCATAGTTTTCCAGTGTCTGGTCTTGTGACATGGAAGCATGCAATTTTCATTTAGTGAATTAAACAGATTGTGGAAACAAAAGATTTTCTCTTTTCTCTCTCTACATTTATGATTTCCCCTTCTCACTTAATCCCAAAGGAATCATGCTCAAAAATCATCAGCTGAAAAAAGCAGATGGCAACGCTCACTGGGATTGGTGGGGCAGGATGGCCAATTGGGGGGGGGGGGCAACAAAGTCTGCAGTAGATCAGGCTAACTAGTCTTGGTTAACTAGACCAGTTAGAGAAGGCTAAATGGTCTCTCTCCCACCCCCCCTCAATGATACTAGAGTAGAATTCTTTAATACTGAACATGGCATGTACATGGGATTCACTGTCACAGGCTGCTTTTGAAAAAAATGGCAGAATAAAAATAAGCCTGAGACTTCAGTGTGTCAGGAGAAAAGATAATCCTTCAGCATTTCCTGAAAGCAACAGACAACCAAAGAACAAGTAGCTAATGGCTGGTAAACAGAACATTTTCCCAGGTGAATGGGAAAGATATTGCCTGTCCAGTGGTTGAAAATACAGCTGGCAGATTGAGTCATAGCTAACGAGACTGTTTAATTGATAACAGTGGAACTCAGAAATCCTTTAGAGACAAGAAATAGGAAATGTCTTAAAGCTAGGCCTTACCTCCTCACTGACCCTAAGAGCAGAAGGAGAATCATCTGAAACAGGAGGCTTTAGCAGAAACTGAGAATGAGAAACAAAGGATCAACCAGAATTCAATGTGGAAGAAGTCTAGTACTACATTTAGAGCATAAAGGAACCAAGTTATTATCTCCTCTTTTTAAAAATGTTGTGTTTTTAGTGATGGAAGCATAATATATATTTTAGTTTGTGTTCCCTTCATATCATTTTATACAAAGATCTCTCCCATCCCATTCTGTGAAAACTACTGGCTTTTAAAAAATATTTAGCATATGCAAATCCAATATGATGGTGTCAAGATAGCACCAGTGTCACTGAACAGCCTTCCTTTTTCCTTCTTCTTAGAATCATAGAAAAGTGAAGTTGGAAGGGGCCTACAAGGCCATCAAGTCCAAACTTCTCACAGTTTTTGTGACACTACTTTTTCAAAACAGTATCATCCTAAGCCAGTTGCCTCTTTCTCTCTCCTACAATGTTCTGAACTGCAACACAATGGTTCTGACTTTAAGAGAATGATGCCTCTATCCAGCCTTTAGTCTTCCTGCACAAGCTTCAATTCAACATCTGACTCAGAGATTCATTTAACCCTATGCTAAAATATTCATATAACACTCCTGGTACCTGGTGAATTTTCTTTGAGAGCAATTTGAATTTGAATGCATTCATATTCCAAAATGTGCAATTTGGATGTTCAGGTATGTTTTGTGGTATTCATCCATTTCATTGTTTATTGTTATTTTTAGCAGGTCTATAGTGTTGCAGAAGCAGATAGTTTAAATGAAGTGCAGCACTTTCAAAGAGTTGAGCATCCAAGATAGGAACGTACTGAAATAAAGCAAAATAACAAAGGCAATCCAGTTTTAAACCTTCAGAGGATGTGGGTTAAACCTTCTTAGTAATTCACATACACACATTCCTGAAACTGGCTCCCAAGCACATAACATTTGACTCTTTAATCAAACAAATTCTCTTTTTCACATTAATTCCAAACAGCTTCTGGACATTTGCTGGGGTAAAACTGGATTAGGGAGAATAAGCAGACCAGTAACAGGCAAAACCTTTTCAGAGTGTGAAGTGCTGCATGATAGATGTATTTCTGCTCGTGATGTGCACACAAGTTTTTCATGTCTGAAAATGGGCAAAATATATTCCATGAGAGAAAACAATGGGACATAATAAATGCAGGCGCAGCTCAATGGCAGCAATACTGCATCATACCATTTTTAACCTAAGAGAATCTAAGTTTACAGAAGAGAAAACATGATGAGAAACAGTTTTGAAGTAGAAAATCCATAGTTTTCTTAGGGGGATGGCATGCATGAAGTACTGGGAAGGGGAAGATAGAACATTATAAGTCTGCTTTGCCTACATCTTAATTTTTAGCATGTGTCACTGCCCTTGAAGTCTCACACCTTGAAGCCAATTGTTCCTTGCCTAAACCCTGGCCATCACCAGTGTTCTCCAAACTAGACTGGCTCACACATCAGCAGTCATGTGACCTCTTACATTAGCACACTTGCCCTTGTTTCCCCATCCCATTTCCTTCAAAATATGCCTAAGACCACTCCTTACATCATCCACAACCCAGAGGAGACAATGTTGTGCAGACACTGTCACTAAACCACTTGTTTGTGTAATGAATTCATTCTTCAGCCAAGCTAGGTTGTATTTCATATTGGCATGGTGGTGAGCAGCTGGATGTCTGGGCCATGGCCAGAAGAGGGGTGGTAGCATCTGGCTCCAGACTTAAAGCAGCCTCCAGAAAGAGACACTGGTAAGCTCTTAGTAGTCATGGTGACAAGTTTGAGGCCTGAAATATTTCTAAGGCCACCCTATGATTAGGGTTGCCAGATACACGGGTACCAAAAGGAGGACATAGAAAGACAAAAAAGAGGACAGAAGAGGACGTATTGAATGTTTCATTTGAATCATTCCGGATTAAACCCGCAATCAATACAATTTTATGACAATAGCTGCCAATAAATGTCTCTTAGTGAACTGACCAAGAAACAGTCATACTAAAAAAATAAAAATAAATATCATATCACCAACAAAGTTAAATTAGAGCAACTGGTATTATTAGGCTGCCAGCTTGCACAAAAATATATTCCTTTAAAAATGCAATCTCCCTGCTTAGACACTCCAGAACTTGCTCTACAGTCCCCCATTAGCAGATTTTGGAAAAACTTTATTTATGTACTTTAATGTTGGCATAGCGGGCGTTGGATTTCAACACCATCTGGAAGGCCACAGGTTCCCAAGCCACTCATTTGGTTCAAAATGGCTGCTGCTGAAGGAGGAAGCCCAACTCTAAAGAGCACCGCTGCCCCTCTTCGTTTCTTACCTGATCAGAGCAACTGGTATAAACCTCCTTCCTAGCAACCGGGGAGATGATGAACGAAACAGGAGCCCTTTGATCACAGGACTTCTGCCCGTAAAAAAAAAAAGAGACTACGGTGTGATTCCGTGATGAGTTCACTTCCACCCTTACAAAATAATTCTTCATTACAGTGCCCCCTTAGTTCTAAACCATCTATTTTTCCTCGAGTAAGATGAAGAGGAGGAGGAGGAAGGCCACGTAGACAAAAACTGGACATTTTAAAGGTTTTTAGCTTTGCCTGCCTGCTGGAGGACATTAGGCTAAAAAGGAGGACATGTCCTCCTTTTGCCGGACATCTTGAAACCTTACCTATGATGGATGGTAAGGATATGGGGCTGAGACTGAGACTTCAGTAGCTCCATGAGGTGTGGAAAAGGTACCTCCACTGCATCCCTTGCTGGTTAGACCATTTGATACTAGCACACAAGTTCAGTCCAAGGTATTTTTGACTAGTGTGTCCGATAGTTTGTACTTCTGACCACAACATGGCACTATGGTCACATAGACATTCAACTAGTGTCTCTGAAAGGCAAATTGGTAGTTATGCAGGGAACACCAGGAGGCTGCAGAACCATAAAGTTTGCCTGAGATTCCACATGCAGCCTAGTAAGCAGAATACGCATTTGAATTCCACCTCCCAGCTTTCTCAACATTGTCCATCCTTAAGCTGACTTTGACTGCTACTGTGGTTGCAGCAATCCTAAATGAATCACACAGAAATCTCCTGCAACCTGCCTCTCCTTGAGGGGACCCCTATGCCTTATCTCAGGTGATATCCCTTCCCTTCTGATCTTTGATCTCCATTTATGTAAGATTAAATATCCAGCCTTTAGGCAACCTACTTAAAAGTAGTTTATCTGCCAGCGGTATCTGCATTTTCACTGCAGAACCTCAGTACTTTTCAGAGGTTTCTGGCACATGTTTGAGGAGGCAACATTAGTTTGCACAAAGCTCTCCCAGTCCTCTTAGAGTTCATGCCCAGACTGGGCTGAAAGAACATCCTCAATTGTTTAGTATTCTCCTGCTGCTTCTTGATTGGTATGTGACTAAGGCAGCCACCTACACAGCAGGGGGAAAATGGCAGTTTGAATAATTATTATAATCTAAACAGAAATACAATTACTTCATCACAGGGAAAGACTGCAGTGACATGACCTGGAGCCCTCTTTGTTATTACTTATCTGGTTCTCTCTGACTTGCTTAGAAAGGACTGGAGAACCCCTTCCCTCTCTGCTGTAGCTTTATCATGTGGAAACTACATTTCAGCTCCCCCGAATCTGGTGCTCTCCATATGAGTTGTACTATAAGCTGTTTCAGAGTTTAGAATTTTTTGGTTAAATTCCTCTAGCTGTGCAGCAGAAGTGCAGGGATTCGCAGATCAGAATAGCTTCAAGTTTCCCGTAATAGTCCACCCTTTCTTCTCATCAACTGTCACTTACAGTCTGAACAACTCCCTCTGAAACATTAGTTGGAGAATGAATAAAAGGTTTAATTACTTAAAACTGAACAGATAAAACGGCAACTTGACAAACATGACTGCTATCAGCAACATACTTCAACAGACTTTAGAAAAGCAAAAAAGACACTGAGCAGGGAGGTGGGGCTCTTTTCGAATTCAGAGGCAGGGAAGGAAGGTTTGGTTCCTGCTGGATAGATTGACAGTCACCCCATCCAGTTGATCAGAATAATCATCACCCCTGGTTAACATGGCAGTTAGCACTGCTGAATGGGGATGATGGGAGTTGCAGTCCTGCATATTTGGAAGACACTACATTGTGGAAGAGGGATATTCTTCAATGGGTGGCCCGTCTAGTGACTGAATGATTTCTTAGCAATTTTGTTATACAGGCTCCCACTCCCCCACTGCTTGCATACACATCCTAAAGGCCATCACCGTCTATCAAAATGGATTTCCTCATTAGCATTCCATTTTACTGGAGGAAAGCATCTTCTGTTGGTAGCAAAGCAAAAGCAAAATAACCACTTGGGCGTAAATCAAAGCTAACATAACAGATACAACAGATTTTATGCCCGACTGTTCAGACAGATTAAGCTGCCAAATGGTTTAAAAATTTAAGCGTTGCAACAGTGGCTTTGTTTCTCCTGCTACCGATGGCAGTTACACTCCACAAGACTTCTCCCCGGTGTCATTCACTGTCGATTCATTGTGCCTCCAACAAATTTCTTTCTAATTGCAAAACCACAAACACCAGAAGAGAAGCAAGTCATAACGGTAATTCATACACCAGAACAACAGCCCTTTGCCTCACTCCTCCTTTGTAATGATTTGCTTAAATACTGGCTGTGATCCTCCTTATTTGGCTGACTTTTAAAGTCATCTTTAGATGTGTTTTTGCAGAATCATACCACAGCAACTGTTAATAAATGCTACCGACTTCATCAACTCTGCCACAACAGTTAATGTGTTTTTAGAAAATATTTGAATAGGGTTACGGAAAGGGTCCCGCATCTCTCAGTGACAACTTTTAGCATTTCACATTTGCTTAGCATGACTTTGGATTCTCTGGAGAGATTGGTAGGGTGGTCTTTATTTCGGCGTCTTTCAAAAGGTGTCAGCATGTTCCAGTGAGTCTGTCCTGTGTTTGTACACTCATGTATGTTTTTCACACCTTTGGGTATGTTGCTTGAGCTGAGAACTGTATTGGAAAATTTGGGGGGGGAACTGTATTCAGAAAAAAAACTGAAAGATATATGCATTTCAGTCTGTGGATTAGTAATCCACCTGGACTGGTTGGTTCAGCTGGTGGGGGTGGGGTAGGGTGGAGAGCGGAAATCATTAGGAAGGGGGCTGTGATCGTAAAGTTTTACTTTAGGAAGCAAGAGACCTGGAGAGGTCTTTTTTCCTCTGGGAGAAAAAGCAAAGCTCTAATGGCCTTGGTTTAAGTAATAGCATTTCAATACACGTGTGCAGAAGATACAATGGAAAGACAAATCTGTGTTGGTATATTACGTATATCCGCTCGTATTTTGGTATTTTATTTTAGGGCCTCAAGATTTTACCTCTGGAACTACATGTCATGTAATATTTATGACAGGCAGCTGTCACTGATGGTTAATTTCATGGTGAAATTCTCCTTGCTTCCAGATTCTTAAGAATATTTATCTCTGAAGACAGCACAGTCCTTTAAATGGAAATTTAAAAACAAAAACAAGAGTACAGACCTCATGAACGACTGGAAGAAAATGCCTGGAGAGGAACTCCAAATATCTAGACAGCTAGAGAAATACAATGTGGAAAAGCACAATGTGCTTTTAATTATTATGGATTAAAATCCATTTCTTTCAGCTTGCTTTTAATGACAATTTCCCAAGATTGGCATGCTTCTTCCGAATTGGGATGGAATTAAATTTAAAAGAATTTGATTTTAATTCGGACCAGAATTATTTATTTGGGCTTGGAATAGCTGGAAGTTTAAGAAATTAAATGCAGAACATAATAAAGCTGAGCGTTATCTCATCGCTGACCACATTGCCTGTGCTACAGAGTTTGTAATGGGGATGGCTGGAGAGTCAAGTTGGGGATGAGCTCCAAAATGTTGGAACAGGACATTTATTTCAGATATGAGCCACCAATGGTTTCCAATTAAAAACAGAAGCAAAGATGTGCTGCCCTCCACAGTCCAACAAAAAAGAAAAGAAAAGTTAAGCAAAGCCATGTGGTTCTTGTGCAAAGTACGAAAGCAGGGACTTGTTACAGATTTCATTTCCAGTCTTATTAGACAAAGGCTTGCCAGTCAAAGGCAATGGCTGAATGACTAGCAACACTTTGTCTAACTAGTTTGGGAGAGACATTCTAATCCACACCACCAGAGGTGAAATCTAAAACTTACTCCTCATATCTGAGTGTGCAGCCGCCATTTTGAAATTTGCTGTCAGCAGACAAGCCAGGCCCACATAAGTTTTGTGTTTCGTCTATTCCACCACCACCACCACCACCACCCAGGTCTTTGGTGCCCACATGGATTGAAAGCTGGCTTATGTTTGTGATTTTTACTGGTCTGATAAAGGCAATCACCCGTTTTGCCTTCAAACAAATTCACATGGTAATCTATAATGTCCATGTAGATACCCAGAATCTAGCAAACTACTATGGACTCTTAGCTCTCACTCTTCTGTACTGTATGCTTGTAATGAAATAAATAACATTGTACATTCAACTTGCAATTAAAAATATATCCTCTAAACATCTCATTAAGTTAGTAAAAGTACTCTGAAGTATGTCATTTTAGAAATGCAGCTATTTAAAAAAAGAAACCCTCCTCCGGTATTACTCATTACTGAGATTACATGTCAGATTTTCTTGAGCTAGGTTTTCTTAACATTTGTAGTATGGGTGTGCATAGGCTTCCAAACTTGGTTCATGCCTGAAGAAGGCAAAACTAATTGGTACTTGACCTCATCCTTGTCTGTGCAAGTGGCTGCTGTTATGTGCCACCAAGTCACATCTGACTCATGGTTACCCTATGAAAGAGTGCTCTCCAAAATGTCCTGTACTCAGCCACCTTGCTCAGCTCTTGCACACTCAATCCCATGATCTCTTTTAAGGTGTCAGTCCAACTCATATTTAAGGGACATGGTGGCGCCAGGGACGTGGTGGCGCTGCGGGCTAAACCGCAGAAGCCTGTGCTGCAGGGTCAGAAGACCCAGCAGTCATAAGATCGAATCCATGCGCCGGAGTGAGTGCCCGTCGCTTGTCCCAGCTCCCGCCAACCTAGCGGTTCGAAAGCATGCAAATGCAAGTAGATCAATAGGGACCACCTCGATGGGAAGGTAACAGCGTTCCGTGTCTAAGTCGCACTGGCCATGTGACCACGGAAGATTGTCTTCGGACAAAACACTGGCTCTATGGCTTGGAAACGGGGATGAGCACCGCCCCCTAGAGTTGGACACAACTGGACAAAAATTGTTAAGGGGAACCTTTACCTTTACCATTTTTTACCAATTCATATTTGGTCTTCCTCTTTTCCTGCTGCCTTCCACCTTTGCTAGCATTGTCTTTTCCAAAGAATTCTGTCTTCTCATGATGTGCCCAAAGTAGGATAGCCTCTAGTTCAACATTTCAAAATGGATTTGATCTAGGATCCGCTTGTTCATCTTTCTGGCAATCCTGGGTATCTGCAAAACTCTCCTCCAGCACCACATTTCAAACGAATCAATTTTTTTCCTGTCAGCTTTCCTAATTCTCCAACTTTCACCACCCGTACATGGTGATCAGAAATATGGTCTTGGCCTTGGTTTCAAATGACAAATTCTTAGATTTGATTAGCTTTCCTACTTCTTTCATTGCTAACCTTCCAAGTTCCAGTCTTCTTCTGATTTCTTGGCAACAGTCTCCATTTGGAATGATGATTGAGCCAAGGTAGTAATTGCGGATTTCTGGATCTCAGAGAAGAAATCCATTCCCATGAATGTGAGGGGGAAATGGCAAAAGTACAACTGCACCAGTCTCCAGACTTTGGTGGGGCTAAGGTGCAGGCAAAACAGAAGGCTTGTCAACCAGGGCAGTGTCACTCTGCAGAGCCACACACTTTATTTCATTTTAAAACTTTATTCTTGGGAGAAAGGCTGATCTCATCGGTGAATGGACACGCCTTCTAGGACAGCCACAGGGAAGAGAGTGAGTGAAGGTCTTTAAAGGGCAATGAGCAAAGTCCCGTTTGATTCCTTCTTAAAAGAGCATTTATCCTTCATGTTACCAGGAATTTGACCTAATTCTCTTACCTTCCTCTGTCTTCTCTTCTTTCATTCATCAGCATAGCAGATAGGTTTATTCAAGAAAAAAAAAATCCCCAGTTTATTCTTCTGTCTCCCTTTTTTCACCTCACCCCCACTGCTTTGTCTTCCTCATTTTCCACAAGGTGACCAGAAGCTACTTACGTCATACAAATATCCCTGATTCAGTTAACTTTTCTACATTTGTCTGAAGACACTGTACATCCCTTGTTTGTAGAAGACGGTCTGTTAAATGAATGAATGAATGAATGAATGAATGAATGAATGAATGAATGAATGAATGAATAAACAAACAAACAAACAAATAAATAAACAAATAAACAAATAAACAAATAAACAAACAAACAAACAAATAAATAAATAAATAAATAAATAAATAAATAAATAAATAAATAAATAAATAAATAAATGCATTGATGGGGCCTCAGGTTACATCTGGAAATTTGGACATTTTGTTGGATTGATTTTGACAGAGCACTAGATGACTATTGCATTGCATAAGACAATGGCTTCTCCAGATTTCAGCTGCCACCAGAGAACAAGAAAGGAGAAATTATTTATTCCACATGTCACAAAGAAGGTGTAACTTCTTCAGAGAGCTAGGGAAATGCAGAGAAGTATTTTTGGTAGAATTCATAGTAAAGTGTGACTTTATTAAAGCAACTTCAGCATGAAGAAGTTGAACGCAGACCATAAGAATCTTTCATGGTTGCCTGAACAGATATATCTTGGGGTGAAAAAGGGAAGGTTAGGAGACAAGATTACCCCTTGTAAATCCTGAGTGGAAACTACTCCAGATTCTGATGTGTTAGAATTAAACTACTGGAAAAAACACAACTGGACTTCTAAATATTACAAACACATTGACCTAATCCTTCAGTTTGAAATTTGCAAGACCCACATAGTGATCTAAATGACTTGGGGTAGGGATGAAAGCAGCCTAAATTTTACTTAACTTTCTTGGATGGTTGAACTTAATTAGTTCTTAATCTTTCAAAATGTCTATCCGGGAATCATATTAATTAAAGAGGCAGCCTTAAAAATGGTTTATGCATTACACAAGTCCCCAAGACAACACCATGTGGAAATCTGTAATACAGATGTCTGATTTATTGAAAGTCCTGTGTAACTTCAGGAGTATTTCACACTGTTCAGCACAGAATTCTTAGAACTAATAAGCCATCCCAAAAACGTCTCAAAAGTTCAGAACACATACAGAATAAAAATCTGTATGTGTTCAGAACACATACAGAATAAAACTGTATACAGAATGAATACATTATATCTAGTCAAGGAACTAAGCAGTTAAGCAAGAGAGAATTGGAATCAGAGGTTGGTATCACAAAGAGAGAAGGGCATGAATCCGCGGTTGATGTGTTTGTCCTGGTTCTTTTACTGCTTCAAAAGGGGTTCAGCGGTTCAGTACCTTGCCTCCTCTGGCCGACACCCACTCCGAAGCAACAACTGGAGGGGGCAGGGCAGAGGAACTGGGGCGCTGCTTCTGAGTGGGCACCCACTGGAGGATTTGGGGCAAGAACTGCCAAACACCCGTTGTGGTGGTAAACGAACTGGGATGAACCACCAAACCAGCGGTTTGTGCTCATCTCTAAACACAAATCATCAGGCAGGTTCTGTGTTCAAGTAGGATCTCCAGAGCCAACCTTTAGGGCCTCCAATCCATCTACACTTTCTTCCCATCTCTGTCTATTACACTGCTTCCTCCAAGTGGGTGACCCGTAGACATGGGAGATCCAATCGGTTTTGCTTTCTCTTCCTTTTTTTTTAAACTGGAAAAAAAGGCACAATTTCCCCATCCTGAATATGTGAATAGAAAATTTGGGCATATTCTTCAAATTGAAGAATGAACCAAAATGAATATTTTTGCCCATCTGCATTGACCAAATTCACATTTATTTTCCCCTTTTCCATTCTACATAAGATACACACGTTTTCAAAAATTCGGATAAAAACAATTTGAAACAAAATTATTGTCCTATCTCTGGTGGATAGTGACAGGAGTAAGGACACACAGTAGTAGCTGCCCCTGTTTTGTGCGGTGGTACTGATTGGGCCCAAAATAAGGTTGGCATATTCTCATTCCTCAACTAAGGATAATTTGCATATTGTAGAAATCACCAAATAATTAATCACAACACACAACTGGTTTTCCTTGTCAAATTACTCCTTTTAAAATTGTGTCACAGAAGGGAAGTGGATGGTTTAATTTTCTTAGATCTTTTTGCATGCATTGCATATTTGAAAACGAAATACAACTTAAAAGATCACATATCCCCCCATAACTGAAACCTACAGCAGTAAAATAAAGTGAACCTGAGTTCATAAAAAGAATCAGAGGAACAGGCATAATGGAATATCTTTAAACTGCCAAATTGGTCTCTGCTACTTAAATTCTAGTATTCCTAATAAATATGTGTAGTCTTTCATCTTCAGAGCAAATGCTTAGGAAGGCTGTTTTATAATATAATGACTATATTTAGCAGAAGACAGAAAAAGTGGAAATGAAAGGAACCAAAAAATATGCATCCATAGGATATGATAATCTGGCTGTATACCAAAGCTTATATTTAGAGTTCGTAAGAACTGATAATAAGGGTCTAAATCCAACATTGCACCAGAACCCCACAACTGATATTATTTCATCTGCTTCCTTTCCCACTCCAGACTTCTTCATGACTAAAAACCTTCTCTAGAAGGCTTTCTAGCCTTCCAGAAGAGGTTTTGAGGACACATGTCCAGCAGCCAATAGCGCTGCTGAAAGGTGTATCTACTTTTACATACACTTCATATAAGCTTTTCCCGTCCAGCCGTTCCCCACTTCTGTTCATGCTCTCTCGAGTGACACCAGTTGCTGCTTGCTGGCTTGCTTGTGCTCTTGCAGTTTCGCTTTGGCGACAGCAAAGCAAAGATTCATTGTAGTGTTCGCCCCTAGTTCCCTTTGGTTATCTTCCAACCACTGAGCACATGAAGGCAAACCAAACTCCTCTTCACACGCTGCCACCAGTTGATCACTAAATCAACATACTTTTCTAAAGAAAGATGAAGGTCCATTCATCACTGTCTTTTAAAATAACACAGGTTTATTGATTAGAGATGTTTTGATAATTATTTGTACGTATCTTCTTCAGGTTTATCAATCATCAATAACAATCTTCTATTTGATATTACAGTTACTATTCACTCTTCTGACTAATCACACTGCAGATCTCCCAAATATCTCTCTATCCCTCCTGACTCCACACTCTGACTCTGACTCATGCATGCCTCTGCCAAAGGGACCTCTCATTCTGCTGGGGCTAAACATAACTGCCTCAATGCCATGGGCTTCTGTGCCATGTGGTAAACTCTCCTGGGGGGACCCAATTTGTGAGTGAATAACTCAGACTTCCGATATCTAATCTTCACCAAACTTGGCAGGCGTGTTGGGGAAACACATAAGAATCTCCGTTGTGATTCTGGATTCTCTAAGTACCTGGGAGGAGCTTTCTTAGGTGGGGGGGTCCTCAGGGGCCCATGATCCAATGTTCACCAAACTTTCAGGAGTTGTAGGAAAGTGTCTGAGGAAGCTTCCCTGCTAATCTGGTGCTTCTAGGTGGTTGGGGGCCAGTGTTATAGCCGTTTAAAGTGCAGATGAATTGACAGATTGATTCATCAAAGAATATTTGTATATTTGTAATCATTGAGTCGTTAACCTTGACAAATAATGGATCAAAATGAGTCACCATTTTTTTGATTCATCCCCTGTCTCTAGTCATCATATATGATGCTGTATGATCATGATGATGAAGCCAAAGCAGAGTGGGGGTGACTTTTCTAGATTGGGGAGGGGGAGGATTCTTGACAGAAACATTTTTTGAAAAAGCATGAGCCAGGAAGCAAGAGCCCTCTTCCATTTTTGTTTCAAAAACAATCTCAGAAAAGGAAGGAAAAACTTCTGGTTTATCCTTATCTCTAACTGCTGTGGTTTCCCAGCAGAAAAACTGAATCTGCTACTTCTATATTTGGAAGAATTAAGATATGACAATCCACACAATCTTTGTTGAGAACCACAATTTTAAAGGTACTGCCAGTTAAGAGTCCACAGACCTGTAGAAGTGGATGCAAAGGACATGAAGTTTGAAATAAGAATCACCATTATTATGTGTAACATTTCAAAATCATACATTTTCCAGATTCCAAAGAAAAGGGATCTGTGCAACAGGAAAGCCCTAGTTATAACATCAACTGTGGGTCCTGATGATGGCAATTTTAATTGTATTTTAATCATTTTATTGTATTGTATTGAATTTTAATTATTGTAAGCCACCCAGAGACCTCTGGGTAGAGTGGGCGGCATATAAATAAATAAATAAATAAATAAATAAATAAATAAATAAATAAATAAATAAATAAATAAATAAATAGTTTTTGGAGCTAGTACTTCCTAAGACATATCCTGGGAAAAGCATAACCTCCATCTTGTTAACTTTTCTGAAAGGAGGACTAAAGGAAGTATAACTATGTTTCACTATGCCCTGTAAATAAGCCCTTTAAAGACTCTGCACTACTGAAAAACATTTTGTTTATTGCTGCAGCGAGCACGCCTTCTTTGCCGCTATTTTCCAACCCATTCTCGCATTATAGGAATGCCAAGAGATAAATAAAAACCCAAACTGCTCTATAGAAATATAAATTCAATGAAGAAATAGCTTTGGAGACAGCAGTGAATTATTCAGACTTGTTTCTTTCATATTTTCCGTTACTGATTAATTCCACTGGGTGCTTCTGCTAAAGTCTCCATCCGTAAGCAAGGTAGTGCATATATGTAACTGTATTCCTTGCATTTTTCCTCAGCTTCACTCCCCTTTTTAATTTATAGTTATAGTGACTGTTGAATGGGGAGACTATAAAGACATAACAGGCGCCATATTACCTTTAAAACAACCTTTGCAAACAGGCATATGGAGAGGAAAAGAAAAACACAAAACAGCTTCACAAAACAAGTGATCTTACAAAACAGCCACAGCATCTGCCTCCAGAAATAAAATAAGATCTGAACTCTTCGAAGTCTTCCTGCTGTTGAATAAATCAGTAATTTCAAGGAGTTCACATGTGCTTTTACAATCACATACTCAGGCTTTCAGTAACCAATGACACAGGATAAGCAAAGGTCTGAGTGCTTGCTTTTACCTGATGACATAATCCTAAAATCACAGAATAGTGAAGTTGGAAGGGGCCTGTAAGGCCATCAAGTCCAACTCCCTGCTTGATGCAGGAATACAGATCAAGGGACAGTTGTCTAAATTTCTCTTGAATGGCTCCAGCGTCGGAGCACTCACCACCTATCGAGGTAATTGGTTCCACTGTCTTACTGCTCTAACAGTTAGGAAGTTTTTCCTGATATTCAATCAAAATCAAAATTCCTGTAACTTGAGCTTATTGTTGCATATCCTGCACTCTGGGGTGATCAAGAACAGATCCTGCCCCTCCTCTATAAGACGGCCTATCAAGTACATTTGAAAAGTGTTATCATATCACCCTCTGTCTTCTTTTATAGAGGCTAAACACACCCAATTCTTTCAGTATTTCCTCATAGGGCTTGGTTTCTAGGCCCCAGATCATGCCTGTTGCCCTCCTCTGAAATTGTTCCAATTTGTCAGCATCCTTCTTGAAGTGTGGTGTCTGGAATTAGATACAGTACTCAAAGTGAGGCCTAACTAGTGTTGAATAGAAGGGAACTAACACCACATAGGATTTGGAAACTATACTTCTGTCAATGCAGCCTAAAATAGCATTTGCCCTTTTTTGTAACCACATTGCACTGTTGGCTCATATTCAGCTTGTGATCTACTGCAATTCCAAGATCCTTCTCGCTTGTAGTATTGCTGAGCCAGGTATCCTCCATCTTGTAACTTTGTAATTGGTTTCTTTTTCTGAGGTGCAGTACTTTGCACTTATCCCTGTTGAATTTCATTCTGTTGTTTTCAGCCCAGTGCACCAGCCTATCAAGCTCATTTTGAATTGTGTCTCTGTCTTCCAGAGTATTAGCTATTCCACCCAATTTTGTGTCATCTGCAAATCTGACAAGCATTCCCTGCACTCCAAGTTGTTAATGAAATCCAAGTTGTTGATAAAAATGTTGAAGAGCACCAGACCCAGGACTGAGCTTTGGTGTACCCCACTTGTTACCTCTTCCCAGTTGGAGAAGGAGCCATTAATCATCACCCCCTGAGTACTACTCTGTGGCCAATTGTGTATCCACCTGACACTTGATCTATCCAGCCCAGACTTATCACGGGGGACTTTGTCAAGATATACTATGTATACAGCATTCACACTGTCTATCAGGAAGGTTACCTGATTTTTTTAAAAAAATATTTATTTATTTATTTATGAGATCAGATTTGTCTGGCAGGATTTGTTCTTGACAAATCCATGTTGGCTTCTAGTTATTACTACATTTTTTAGGTCCCTGTATAGTGACTGTTTTATCATTTGTTCCAGAATTTTGCCTGGGATTGATGTCAGGCTGACTGGCCTGTAGTTCCCAGCTCACTATGCCCTTTTTGAAGACCGTTGGGACATTCTCAGTGGTGACCACCATATTGTAGAGCTCCCTCCTTGTGGAGGTGCATCAGGCCCCATCCCTCCTCAACATCAGGGGGAAAAAATTAAAGCACTCACTATTTATTGAAGCTTTTCACACTCTTGCCCCTGTTGAATATTTTGTCTCTCCAACTGCTGATAACCCACAATGTTATGGGCTGATAATTTGGTTTTGCCACAATCTTTTACCTTAGTATAAAGTGCATTATATGTTCGACAAATGTTTGAAGTGATGTCATTATTGAATTTCAATTTGTGTTTCTGCTGATGTTCTGATTACAAGCTGCCCAGAATAGTGGCCTGGCCACTAGATGCACAGCATAAAAATAATAATAAATAAATAAAAAACAACTGGCAGGCGTGTGGCTGAAATTCTCTCTTACTCAAGCTTTTGTGTTAACTGTTTCCTGAAGTTCTGAATAGGGATCTTCTGATATTGAACAAGATGGTTTTAAGAGAAAAACATAAGCTAAAATGGCTCCCAGTCACAGGAGCTCCTGAAGTACTTCACTTGTACTCTTGTCTTCACTCTGTTGCAAGGAGTGAGCACACAAAGATCTAAATGATTGCCAGGCAGGGAAGAGTACTGAGAGACAGGGCTTATGTGCATTTCCACAAGCCCACCATGAACATAGTGCTCTTCCTGGACTCAGACAAACACCTAAGAAGAGCTTTAATCTCATGCCTTATCAGGTTTTTGGAGTGCAAGTGCACTTAGCCAAGTATAGTCATAGTGCCTTTTGCAAGCTTGGCACCAAGTGTACAAGGATCTAAATGGCAGCCGGGCATGCAAAGAGGCTGTGTTGGGTGCCTATGTCTCTGACACAGTCTGGCATGTTCAAGAACTGGAATAACCACACAGGTCTCTGGTGACTCCAAAATGTCTTCTGAGTTTTGGCTTTTGTTCAGTCACAAAATATATTTTCTTTCTCAGCCAAACATAGCTCTTCTTGTTGGTCCACTCAGAGGCATTTCTCCTTGGAAGGGTGAGCTTTTAAATGCACCTGTATTGTCACAGGGCCTATTCAGCTCATTTCTGTGGTTATTTTCTGTTTGTATTACATAAACCCTGATCTTATAACTGCAGCATATATCTGAAATAGAATTTAATTACACAACAGGAAACTCTTATATGTGTGGAGGAAAATCTGATGGAAACTGTCTACAACCAATTGCCTGTAGCACAAAGCTTTATATTTTTAGAGTATCACTGCAAACAACTGGGGCAAAGGAAGTGAAAATCTTCTGATTAAAACAAAAAAAGAAAAATGTGTTTTATTTGAGGAAAGGTACACAGGGGAAGGGAAAGCGTCTACTTTATTAGACTATCCCTAGAGAAATCAGCAAGCACTTTTTTTGTAATAATTCATACTCTGAAGACAAAGCCTCAGATGAATTTTGCCCCTACTATGAATTCTGTAACAACCCAACAAAATTAATTATGCTACTTAAAGGGGGGTAGTCCACTCTACCCTCTCTTGTGTTTACATTATAAGGAGACATTTGCCTGTTTCAGTATTAACATTTCAGTAAAGTAGCATTTTCCTTTAAAAATATGCTCACTATTGACTTGAAAAGTAATCCATTGCAGCAGTCAAGCTCACTGCTTTTAATCAGCCTCACCCCCTGCTTTCATGTGTTGTTGTATTGCCTTGGCTTGAGGGGACAATGGCATAGCTCTCATTATAACTGGCAATCTTGACTGTCATGAGATACTGGGGCCCCCAAAGCTCATAAGGACACAAGAAATCAGGTCTTGTGAGATGAGACTCAAAGAGAAGGTCAAACCTGCTGTTCCAAATCATGCTACTTTACCATATTGATTTTGACCTGAGTTTCTCCAATGTCTTTCTACCTATCTTCCCAAAGTTGTGACAAAATACACAATAACAAGGAAACAATGAGTGTATACACACACATACACACACACACACACACACAGAGAGAGAGAGAGAGAGAGAGAGAGAGAGAGAGAGAGAGAGCAGAGTTCTGAAGGTGTTACCATGAGAAGATAAGCATGGCAATACTTTTGGGGCAATTTGTTTGGCAAGAAAAATATTTCCCATCTTCCAATAGGACAACAAGCATGTGCCTCAGGAAACCCTCCACTCTGGGATGAGATGGGTAGGTTTAACTTCTGTCTGGGTCTATCTGATCAGATGTGGAATAGTGGATTCTGCTGCAGTGTTTTAGGTGCTGCCCAGATATTCTGGCTGACAATTCCCGTAACGCCAGAACATTAACCATACTGATTGGGACTGATTGGAGTTTTAATTCAAACATACATGGATGGCACCAGGCTAGAAGGCTGGTTCAAATGGTCTGGCTTCATCTTTGCTCAGCCAAAATCATAAGTCATCGGTGTCCTTCTTCCAAAGAAAATGGAATATGGGTAAGGACTGTGTTTTCAGAACCCCCCAATGTTGGAGGAGTGTAGTAAACAAATCAACACCATCCTCTTGTTGGCATTTTGATGGCATCAGCAGGTCCAGCACAGTAGCTAATGTTCAAGACATTCATTTCATTTAATAAAAAATAAAATCCTAAAAACAGTAGAAGTTGGGTTCTAGTTTGATAGTAGCAGAGTAGGAAATACCCACCTTCTCTGATGTTTTTAAAAATATTGCTCCTACAAATATGGAGGCTCTCAGTCAGATCTATGTCATATGATCACTATTCACTTCTGTGAGAAACACAGAAAACACACTTGAACAAAATGGGATTCTATGTTGAAAAATGAATTGTTTATAACTCCTCACTGTACACAGCATATATTTTGCCATATTAATCTATCCATCAGTAATTTGAGTGAATCAAAATGTTTCTTTTGTTCTTACCAACATTTTGAGAGCTGTTAAAGAAACAGAGCAATTTCCTACTGAACATCCTCCAAAATTTCAGGCCAGGGAAACAAGTGAAGAAGTTTAAATGGAGCCCACAATGTATACTTAAGTTTACTTATTATCAGATGAGAGCTTTTGCATCATCCATTTGTTTGATTTGGATATAAGAGATTATTTCTACCTACTGACAGGGTTTGGACTCTACACTCCGATTATAAACAGAATGCAGATATATAAGGGGAAAGAGCAAGAGTGAAAAACAAAAAACAGAATAAAAATTGAATCCTAGAAAAAATAATGTTGGTCTTGTCTGGTTTGATCAGGAAGAGGTTGACAACAGTAAGAACAGTAGGAAATTCACACTTTTTTTGTCAAGAACTACATTCTTATATTTTTTCCATATTTTTCCATGTATAAGACTATACTTTTGTCTAAAATCTTTAGACTAAAAATTGAGGGCCATATTATACATGGAAGTAAGCTGAGGAGAAAAAAACAAGTGGAGGGAAAAGCAGGGATCAAAGTGATCCTGCAGGGCTTTGATCCCTGCTTCCCCCTTCACTTGCTAAGCCTTAGCAAAAGGAAAGCAAGCATCAAAGTGCTGCAGGATCACTTTGATGGCATGAAATAGCAAGGGGAATTTGACATGGGATCTGATTCCATGAGGGCTGGTTTACTATTTGGTTGCAGATCTGGAGACTGTGTCAGACTGCATGCATTGATGCAGGACTACTGTAACAATTGCCAAACCTTTTGGCAAATGGGACTTGAGTCAGGTCCAGCATATGAGACAGCAATACTCTAATGCAGAAAGGCTGAAGTGATGATAGGATCAATGTATTAATTCCAATGCAAGCTCTATATCCCAGATCCAGTCTCTCACATTTCCAGTTAAGGACACTATGAAGAAATTGGATTCAGGAAAGAGGTGCTAGAGATCACATTTCAAATATATACAGTATTGGCTGCTGACTACCACATTTTGAAAGAAAGCCAGTTCATGTTTTCTACATTGTATGAAAGCCTTTAACCGTACAAATTGTGAAAAGCTATAGACGATTCTAAAAGAAATGGGTGTGGCATAAAATTTGATTGTCTTGATTTTGACTATCTTGATGTATATCCTGTACTCTGAACAAGAGGCAACTGTTTGGAAGAATGTGGAGAAACAGAATGGTTTCCAACAAGCAACACTGTCAGATAAGGGTGCATTTTATCTCAGTCTCTATTCAGTCTGAATGCTGTATGTACAGCATAGAAAGCTGGATTAGATTTCAATGAAAAGAACAGTGAAAATTGGTGGAAGAAATACCAGCAATTTAAGATATTCAGATGACACCTACCACTGGCAGGAAAACAGTGATGTCTTCAACTGACTACTGATGATGATTAAAGATGGTTTCAAACATTGTAAAAATAATGATCTGAGACCTGGAAAGCTGGAAGGCACCATATGGATCATCAAGTCCAGCCCCTGTTAAGGAGGCACAGGGGGAAATCGAATTCCCTGCCAGATGCCTAAACCACTGAGCTACTCAGCAGTAGGACAATAAAAATCATGACTGTGGGGAATGACATAAGGCTAGTTTTGAGAACTAAGAAATTGAAAATATTGAAAATTTTCTATACCTTGGTTCAGTCAGTTCAAATGGACAGTGCAGCCAAGAATATAGACTTGGAAGGTCAGGTGTTCTCAACTAGAAAAGATTCCAAATGTAAATATGTGTTACTAGAGATCAAGGCCATATGTATTATGGTGTTCCCATAGAAGGGAGGCCGTAAATCAATACCAGCTTGACAAGACATAATTAAATCATTTGCATTTGAAGAGAGCTCTGTTTCCAGTGCTAAGTGTATTGCCTAATTTGACCCTTAGCATTTCATGAAAAAGAACATAACATAAGAACATAAGAAGAACTCTGATGGATCAGGCCAAGGGCCTGTCTAGTTCACCTTCTTGTATCTCACAGTGGCTCCACCAGATGCCTCTGGGAGCACATGAGACAATAGATACCTGTCTCCTGATACCCCTCCCCTGCATTTGCCATTTTGAGGTACCTTCATTTTAAGCCTGGTAAGCATCCTTAAGTCTCGAGAGACTATGGTAATGTGCTCTGAATAGAGGTCTTGGAACAGCATCTAACGTGGCTGAGAAGGCCAATTCGAGAGTGACAATCCCTTCCACACCAAATAAAAATACAATCTGTCCCCTGTTCAGCTCCCTGGTTTTGCTGGATTAGGGACTGTCTCTTTGCCTCAGCCTGCTGAACAAGTGTCTCTGCAAATTGGGAGAGGCCATTCTGCACCACCTGCCTCCAGGTTGAATACTCAGAAGTCAAAGTTTGCCATCTTTTGAGGTCAATTCCTAAGGCCTTCAGATCCCACTTGCAGATATCCTTGTATTGTAGCTGTGGTCTCCTCTGGGGCCATTTCCCTCCACTAATTCTCCATACAGGAGATCTTTTGGAATCCAACTGTCAGCCTGGAGATTATATATCCCCATCATAGTTTGTAACCTGTGATGGACTTTTCCTCCAGGAATCTGTCGAATCCCCTTTTAAAGGCATCCAGGCCAGATGCCATCACCATATCCTGTGGCAAGGAGTTCCACAGACTAACAACACGCTGGGTAAAGAAATATTTTCTTTTGTCGGCCCTGTAAACATATTCACTGCGACTTTAGCATATGGTTGTTTGGACTGGCTTCGCTAAAACCAATTGTTTTATAAATACTTATTTCATGATATTAGGAGGACTACCTAAGAGCCCGTTGACTCCTTGACACTTGGCATATGTCCAGCCTCATCCACTATACAGAGTCTACTCCCAGCTGAGTTAACTGCTCTGGCATAATTTTCCAACTGAGAGATCAGCACAGATGTTATAGCAACTGTTCCATTACCCTGCCAGCTATTTGAATGTTGCTGGTGAAGGCTTCTACTGGAACAAGAAAGGGACAGGGAGGGTGGAAGAGAAGAAAAACTATTACTGGCATGACTGCTACTACTGCAATGATGCTATGGGCATCCATTTTACTCCATGTTTCCCCCAAAATAAGACAGGGTCTTATATCAATTTTTGATCCAAAAAATGCATTCGGGCTTATTTTCAGGAGATGTTTTAATTTTTCTTCATGTACAACAGTCTATGTTTATTCAAATACAGTCATGTCATCTTCTTTTGGTTACTGCACAATGGTGGAGGGCGGGGTTTCACTTAACTGGGGCTTATTTTGGGTAGGGCTTATATTACGAGCATCCTGAAAAATCATACTAGGGCTTATTTTCAGGTTAGGTTTTATTTTCAGGGAAACAGGGTACAACACCTTGATCTTTCATTCATAAAAATGAATGAAGGTGAACAAATGTGAATTAAATCCAAGCAAGGCTATTGGTCAGTAGAAAGTCAGATTCAGGATTGGGATTCAGCCTGCTCTAGTAGGGGTTGTAATGTGGAGTATCTTTGCAGAACTCTGCTTAGTGTGCCAGCTGTGAACTTCTGTGAATTGACCTCAACAATGCCTTAGTTACATCTTGACTCCTGCAATGTGCTGTAGAGAGGCTACCCTTGAAGAGAGAGTAGGATTTACAGATGATGCAATATATCATGGTTATCAATTATTCACAAGGCTGAATTCAAGATGTTGGCTTTAAGTAGAGAAGGGCACAAATTCAAAAAAACAAAAAACAAAAAACAAATGACCAAATTTGTTTAAAACTCGCTAATTCCTTGATTCATATTCATATAAACCAACGACCCTGATGAATCATGAATCAATGAATTTTAGTGATTTTTTGTTTGTTCATTTGTTTGGCTATAAAATGGCTTTCAAGGAATCTAGAGACACTAGAATTGCAGGGAACCTTCCTCTGAACCTTCCCGACAATCTCTCAATGTTTGGTGAAGATTGGGTTTTGGATATCTGAGTTATGCACCCACAAGGAGAGACCACCCGAGAAAGTTCCTCCCAGGCACCTAGAGACAGCAATATTATAGAGACATGTGCTTCCTTGTTCACTATCACTGCTTAAGAGAAGCCTCTTTTCAGACAGTGAAAGTTTTGTACTGAAGCACAACACTCAGAACTAACTCAGACAACTTTAGAAACTGCATTACAATTTATTTTGCAGATTTCCTCCCCACCTGTAAATGCATATGTCAGGGTTGAGCAGATGTATGAGTTTCCAATGAATTATTAGGATGCAAATGTGCATTCCAAACTTCATTCCACTGCATCTCTACACCAATGATTTCCCATCTGCTGGAAAAGAGGTACAGGATAAAGCAGAGGCTTTGTGCTTGAAATGAATGTTGTTCATTGCTTTAACTTTCATTCTTGTAATGCCAAGTTCATTCAAGGGAGATTTCATACTGTGTGTTCCCATGCTTTATAGGTCTCCTGAAAAGGTGTGTGTATGCTGTAGTTCATATTTGAAGCATAGGATGGTTTGTTCCTATGTTATTCTTCATCATGTCAGAGTTTCTTGTGTTACACAGAGCATTCATAGAAGTCCAAATATTTAGATTCACATTTCCTGAAATGTAAATAATAGAGTCCATTTCACTCACACAATAATATTTGGAAAGTGATGAAACTGATGTGAAATTTCTTCTTCCCCAGTGTTCTCATTATAAAATCACCCCAACAAACTTGATTTTTTTAAAGTCATAAAGACTACCCCCTCACTAACTAATAACCAGTTTCACATATCAACATAGCAATTAAACAAATTGTTCCATGGCCCCACAAAGCCATGACTGGAAAGCTTAGTCATGGCTAGAACTATGAATCTCATAACTTATTGCTCTTGGAAAGAAACTGAGGAAGGGAATCCCTCTTTTCTACAGCCAGTGAGATTTATAGGTGTGATTGTCCCCCTTCCCCAGAAAATTCTGTGGGAAATTTGCAGAATTTCTCCGAAGTGTCTTTAATGGGGAATGTGAGAGGGTGGATCTGGGAGATCATGCAAGCAAAGTATGAGAATGCTCTGCCAGAGAACTATAAGCCCCTCTCTTCTCTAATAGCTACAGACTGTGGATGGAAGTCCTCACCTGTCCACATAAGTGTGAAGGAGAAACCACACAATTATTATTCTCACACATGGCATATTTTGTTGCACCTTCAACAAGAGGAGCAAGAGTAATTTTTGTCCAAATCAAGCTGAAAAGCATAGTCCATGCCTTGACAAAAATACCGTATTTTTCCGTGTATAAGATGATGCCTTTGCCTAAAATCTTTAGACTACACATTGAGGTCATCTTATACACAGAAGTAAGCTGAGGAAAGAACAAAAACAAAAGGAGGGGGAATGCATCAAAGCTATTCTGCCACGCTTTGCTCGCTGCTTTCCCCCTCCACGGAGCTTAGCAAAAGGAGGGGGAAAGCAGGGATCAAAGGGCTGCAGGATCACTTTGACCACTGCTTTCCACCTCCTTTTGCTAAGCCCCATGGGGCTTAGGAAGAGGCAGGGGAAAACAGCCAGAAATCAAATTTTCTAATTTAGGGTTAGAAAAGTGGGAGTTGTCTTATACATCGGGGCATATTTTAAATGGAAAAATACGGTAACACAAATTGCTGATGATTGCTGCTTTGTTTTATGGATGTTTAAGGATTAGAAGCCCTGGGGAGCTGTTTGCATTTAAAAAAAAAAAAAACATCAGCCAGTCATCCTGTGATTGCTACATATGTGTGCGTGTTTTACCTCTCAGAGGAACAAGACACTAGTTTTGCTCAAATCAAGTCTGTGAAAATGACAGAATCCTTGGTGTGAGAGAAAAATAGTAGCCCTTTTCTTCCTCTCAGCAAGTGGCAGGGAATCTTTCAAGGCTTCAACATTCCTCAACGTGGTGTCTCATAATCTGAAAATAGCCAAAATGAGGAGAATATAGCATTTAGTGAGTGCTTTTACATTCCTGTTTCAAGCTGAACAGGAACATTTGGAAAAAGCTAGATGGTCCAGGGTTGTTGTTGTTGTTTTTTTGAAAAGTCATAGAAGAATTAATAAAACAAAACAATCAAGACAATGTCCTTTAAAAGAGATAAATGAGATGAGCTTCAGTCTTCAAGAATTCAACTAATTCTCTTGACTAGGAGTTTTCTTTCTCCTTCTTTCCAAATAACTGTCTATTTATTGAGACAAATTCACCAGAGGAAACATCTGTTTCATTAATGCAGCTAAATCATGACCCAAGGGAACTGTAGATGGAATGATATACAAGACTTATCCACACACTCACAATCTGGGGGGGGGGAGTGAAGCAAAATGTGCATCTAGAATTGTGTGAACAAAAACTTTGCTTTAATCATTAGTATCCCCTGTTCTTGTTTTTTCTTTCTGCGTCTTTTGTATCCTACAAAAATTTAGACTCTCCCAACTCCAGCTCCCATAGACATTAAGTATCAGGATTGTTGTTGTCAGCTTTGAAATATTCGGAAGAGGAACGAACTGCCAAATTACTGTACACCATTCTCATTCAGCACTACAGACATTCTCAGTGTGTTCTCCTACTTCGTGTTTAATGAAATTTCCTCTTTTTCTCTCAACATTTGCTCACTGGAGAGGAGAGATTGTACTGTTCTTTTTTTAAAAAATAATCATTTTATTCATATCTAAACAAAACAAACTTAAAAACATTAATGTAATCGATAATTAACAAGCCAATCAGACCAACAACAACAACAACAACAACAACAACAACAACAACAACAACAACAACAACAACAACAACAAAACACATCTAAGCATCCTTCCTTCCCCTATGGATTGGAGATTTCACTGTTGTCTGGTCATCAACATATCCACAAGTGGATTCCGGTGAGCACTAGTTCGCTATAAACTAATTTTTCTCCTAAATTCCTGTCCTTTTCCGGACCCCGTTATATATAAGCTTCCAGCTTTGCTTTACAATGTCTCTTGGTTGATCCTGCAGTGCCTCTGAAAGCATATCTAGTTCTGCAATGTCCAATAACTTCTTTAATAACTCATCCATTGTTGATATCTCCAAATTATTCCATTTTTAGGCCCAGAGTAACCTAGCTGCTGTGAATATATACAGTAGATTATATTTTATTTTCTTGTCACCAATTCTGGCATTTTATTCAGTAATAACATTTCAAGTTTAAAATTTAATTTTTGTTGAACAGTCTCTTTTACCATTTCCCAAACCTGTATCCAAATATAGTTTTTGCTTTTTCACATGACCACCACATATGATAATAAAAACTTCCACTTCCAACAAACATTACTGTTACCTTCTGACATTTTTGCCAACCTTACAAAGATAAAGTGCCATCTATGAAACATTTTAAGGACATTTTCTCTAACATTCACTAGCTTAATCATTTTATGATTCTCTTTCCACACATATATATATTATTTTCTTTCCACATATATACATTATTTTCTCATTAGTGTAAATCTATAGTTCATCCACCTGGACCCTCCCCTCAAAAAATCCCATAGTTTTGTCCTTTTTATATCTCAATTCAAGTTTCAGCATTGACCACCAATCTGTAGCTAAGCCCAGTTTCTCTAGATCTTGTTCATCTTTTATAGTCTGTTCTTTAGTTATTAAGTCTTTATACGTGAGTAACGCTAACTTCTGATTCAATACTTTCAATGTGAATGCTTCTATTGGTGCTACCCATATTGGAATTTTCTTATAAGTTTGTGTTTGAAATGTTTGCCATACTAAGCAGAACGTCTTCTTCAGAATATGTTCTGCAAAATGTGATTGTTCTTTATATTTCCAGTACCACACCTATGCATGCCAACCCATTTTTAGATCATGACCCTCCAATTTCAATAATCTTTGATTTTCTAGCATTATTCATTCTTTTATCCAGACCATGGCACATGCCTTATAATAGTCAATTCAGTAGTCCTAAACCATCTCTTTCTTTTAAGTCTTGCAATGTTCTAAGTTTATTCTTGGTTTCTTCGCCTTCCATTCAGATTTCAAAGTCAGGCTATCCAGATCCTTGAAGTATTTATAATTTAATAAAATTGCTAAGTTTTGAAATAGAAATAACAGTTTTGCTAATATCATCTTTATTGTTGTGATTCTTCCCATCATAGAAGTTTGTGGAATTGTACTGTTTTGACTAAACCTTCCATAAGGAAATAGAGAGGCTATTATAATGTCAGGCTAGTGGGTTTAGCTGTGTCATTATGTAGCACAACAAATTATGAGTTATTGTCCTTGTGATGGCCTAGTCAGAGGACTCATCTATGTTGGTCATTAAGGAGTGGGGTGGTAAGGTCATTTGGAGTGGAGGTGTGATATACCACTTGGTGTGATCCTTGCCTCCAAATTGCATACTGGAGCTCAGGTGACCCTATTTGATCTGGTTCCTTCCATTCTGAATTTTTGATATTGTGAAGTGGCTTAATAAGTGAGCCACTTCAGGATATCAGCAAATTGAAGACTACCTCTGCTCCTCAGTGAAGGGGCAGAGAAAGTGAAATTTTTGTTTAGCCTTTGGTATACCATTGCTGATGTGCTACATCAATTATAAAGATTTTCTTAAAAGAATCTTTGTTGTGTCTTAAAGGACCAGTTGAGAAACTGGAAGCAGCAACATTGAAGCGGTGCTAATGCTGTATGGACCAAATTGAGCAAAAACAGCAACAACAACAATCTCAGTGTTAATTGGTATTGTAGTCATCAACGTTTCTTTTGTTTTAAGAGAAACACAGGCACCCTACCATTATAAGTTGGAGAAGGTGGATTTGGGACAGGCTGCTTGCAAACAAAGTGTCAGGAAAACCTCCTGCAACTTAATCTGAAATTGCCCAAGAGTACTTTCATTTTAATTCTTCTCAAAAGTAGTTCAGGGATTACAACTGCTGTTTATAGCAGGGAAATATGGCTGTTTAGTTTGAACTTATGTTCTTTTGAAATTGTTATTCTGTGAACAGCTAATACCATGAGGAGATCTGGTATGGTCAGATAAAGCCTTTACTTTAGCAAAAATGCATGGCTACTGTGAAAGCCTGCTGGCTGGTCAAGAGGCAAAACAAAAAATTAGAATGTGTATGGTCTTTGGGAGTTCAGGGCTAATCTGAAGAGAATCCTATCTGTTTCTTGAGAGATGATGAACACTGAAGTCATAGGCCCAGAAAGAGCTAGTCAGTGATCATTTACTTGCATGAGAATCATTATAGTGAGTAATTCTTAAGTTAATATGTGTGTCCAGCCCGGTGGATCTCTTGGGTCCGCAAATGTTCTTGGACTACAACTCCCAGAAGGTTTCACCACTAGCTGTGCTGGCCAGGATTTCTGGGAGTTGTAGTCCAAAAACATTTGGGGACCCAAGATTGGGAACCACTGGTCTAGCCAATCAGATTTCAAGCTGCAGCCAATTTATAACACCATGACCCCTTGCTGTGTGCACAAACAATCCATGGGGGAATTTAGCCTGCTTATATTAATTTTTGGAAAATAAATTCGTTCAATTTATAAATTTTTCTCTGACAGGAAAAGTGGTCAGTGCCGCTAATAATGACAAAATATAAACAAAACAACAATCTCCTAAGCTCATTATTAGCAGTCTGGGGCAGTCTCTGAATTGCATTCAAAAAAAGCAATTTTTTCCAAGCTGTGGTTGAGGCTATGTGTCAACAATGAGTGGAACCAGATAAAAACTACGCCCTCAAGATCAGTCACCCTACCCACCCTGTTCTTCCCACTTTCTCTGTTATTATGAACTAGGACAATTCAAAATTGTTGGCAGATGTTCCTGAAGATCCAAATCAAAATTACTACACCAAGAAATTTCTCATGAGTTTTGTTCCCCATTTAATCCTCACCCAAAAATCACTGTTTAAAATAACAGTAATGGGTTTGTGACTTCCTTGCTTGCTTCCTTTTAGGTTAGCAGAAACCTAGCCCACACTCAGCTCTATTTTTAACACTCTTCCCCTCAAGAAAGATTGCACCCTGCTTTCTTAGAGTAGTGAAAAGGAGGATAGCCTTGGCCAGATGACAAGCATAACCTACTATCAGCAGCACATGAAAGATTTTCACAACTGGGAGCCATCTGGAACATGTCCTCCGATGCCAGGAGTTGTCGCTTAATTGTGATTGTATGAAGACTAACACAAAATTCCTGCTGGTGCAAACTTGGTACAACCAGCCCTAGTCTATTCCCTATTGCCAGTTACTACAACTCTTTAAAAAAGAGGGGGAGTTGGGTGTAGACAAGGAAGCAGCTGAATAATAATTGCTCGAATAGGTTGGATAGAGGATCACTGGACAGTTCAGTGAAGTAGGTATGTGACTGTGGAGCCAGGATTTCGGATTTCAATTCCCTATGGTCTCTCCCAGGAGAAGAACCTGACTTGAGTCAGTTGTGGTGTTCCAGAGTACCCATCAGAGAAGTGAATGGGAATGGTCAACCAGTTTTAGTACTCTAAACTCAGAAAAGTTGCCATTAATTAGAATAAACTTGCTGACCTAAAATTATTATTGTAAAGTTTTACAATAATCTTTTTATCTTGTCATAATGGATGATCGTAGTTATATATTTATGATTGCACATTTATGTGGGTGACAAATGCAAAACCAGTTACTTTCTGTGGGACACTTCTATCTTAGGGTGTGAAGATGATTTGCCTCTCTCAGGTAATACTGCAGTTGCATGATGAAATTACAATAGATCATAATATTAAAGTCATTTGGTTGCACCCAGCTGACCAAGATTATAAAAAAAGCAGTTGCATCATCTGTGTATCTGACTTAACACAAATGCCTATTTAGGATGAAAGTTGTTGAAGCAGTAGTATATGGGAATTCACACCTCATATTTTGGCCAGCTAAACCAACTTTTTTGACTCTGTATCCTTTGACTTGGTTAGTATTTTTTAAATTATTGTTTTAAAAAACTATTATGTTCAAGGGAATTGCCAGTGCCTTTGAAAGTGCCAAAGCAGGACTGCAGTTGAACATGAAGAAGACAAAAATTATAACTACAGAAGAACTGTACAACTTTATTTAACTTGAAAGATTTTGTATACTATGGTTCAGTCATCAATCCAAATGGAGACTGCCACCAAGAAATCAGGACACTGCTATACTCAAACAATTGTTGAAGAGAAGTCAACAGATGTATCTTATAAAGCGATTGAAAGAGAAATCAGAATTGAAAGAGTAGACGGGGAATGGAAGAAAAGAAGGAATTACTAGGAACAGAGTGTCTCAGAAGTTGAGAGAGGCTTGGGGTGTTCCATTTTTGAGAGTCTTAGTATATAAAAATATGATATATCAAAATAGTGTTAAAAATGATGGTGTTTTTTAAATTTGAGTCCTTCCATGAAAGTGAGGCCTAGCTCAAATGGCCCTCCTGATGCTTCCATCATAGGCCTTGAAAAAGAATTACTATCACACCCAGGAGAACAAAAATATGGCGGAAGCGGGGGGAGCTTGATGTACTGTGGAGATTATGCTGGAATGCCTGTTTTTATCAAACCTAAGACCTTGTGGAACTGGAAGGTTAGGGTTTTAAAGCCCAACAGCATTTTTGGGCTGGCACAGGTGGGTCCTTTGCAACTTTCAAATGAAATACAGTGGTGCCTCACTTAGCGATTGCTCCGTTGAGCGATGAAATCACTTTGCGATGAACTTTTGGCCATCGCTGGAGCGATCGCTTAGCGATGGCCCCTATGGCTAAAATTTGCTTTGCAATGATTGTGGGGAAGCAATCATGGCACAGCGAACTTTTTTAAACAGCTGATCGGTGGTTCCAAAATGGCCGCCGCAAAAACAAAATGGCCACCGCTGTTTTGCCTCACTTGAGAGGCACCCAAAATGGCCACCACTATGGAGGAATTTTGCTTTAAGTTAAGTTTTTAGCCCATAGGAACGTATTAAACATGTTTCAATACGTCCCTATGGGCTTTTTCATATCGCTTAGCGATGAAATCACTTAGCGATGTTTTTTCCAGAACGGATTAACATCGCTAAGTGAGGCACCACTGTATAAAGGAGGAGCAACCAAGTTCTTGAGAATGTTCCAAAGAAAAACAAGCCAAAGAAAAAAAGAACTTATGACTACTAAAAATGTTGATTATGGCTGAGGCATAATGTTTTGGCAGAACTAGAGTTAGGAACAACTAGGTTCTGACAGGTACAGGTAGTATGGATAGGAACATTAATTTTGTTCTGTTGTGTTTCCCCTCCTTTCTCATATTGGATTGTGACACTCAATGTGTTTCCCCCCTTTTCTCATGGAATTATTTCATATTTTACATACATTTTCCCTCACCTGCACAGTTTGTTACACTTGTTTTCATTGTTTCTTTGTAGTTTTTAAAGATACATAGTTTAAGATATGCAGAATTTATTGACGTAAAATTTAAAGTGCCACAAAAATATGCTATCAAGTTCCTCCTGATGGTGGGGAAGTACAGTGGTGCCTCGCTTAACGATTACCTTGTTAAACGACGAATCCACTTTATAATGAGGTTTTTGCGATTGCAATAGTGATCACAAAACGATGTTTAGATAGGGAAATTTTGCTTGACGATGATCGGTTCCCTGCTTCAGGAACCAATTTTTCGCTAGACGATGATTTTAAAACCGCTGATTGGCAGCTCTAAAATGGCTGCCCACTGTGCAAAATGGCTCCCCACTCTGCTTTAGGATGGATTCCTCTCTTTACAGGCACCGAAAATGGCCGCCCCTATGGAAAATCTTTGCTGGACACTGAGGTATTTAGCCCATTGGAACGCATTGGAACGGTTTTCAATGCATTTCAATGGGCTTTTTCGTTTCGCTTCATGAGGATTTCGCTTAACAGCAATTTCAATGGAACGAATTATCCTCTTCAAGTGAGGCACCACTGTACAGTAAAAGGTATGTATATGTATTCATCAGTAGTTTGGCACACCATAAATTAGACACTTTCATTTAGAAGGGGGGACAATACGAATTTACTTCCGATCTCTAATACACAGACAGCCTTAAGCAGGATTCTCAAAGCAAATAAAAAGCAGAGTATGCTATGCTAAGAGTAAGAACAGTCAAGGAGATCTGAAGGATTGACTTTCAGGAGCCAGCCTGAGACATTTACATGTACAGCTAAGAGGTTCCAAGCACAAACTGTTGATCAGATTTGCAGTGTCTTTTTCCTGCTCCCTTCCAGAGGTGTTTTGGAGGTGCTTACTGGGAGGACAACTGCTACCAAAGAAATACAGAAACCTCAAGTGGCCCTGGGTCTGTTTATATTCCAGTTCAAGGGCAAGGCTGGCTGGCTGTTTCAAGACAGCAGCAAAGAACAGGGAAGCCAGCTGGATAATTTCACAAAATAGAAAGTGCAACCAGTTGAGCCTTGCTTTCTTTTCTAACATGTAGAAAAATCAATAGTAAAAGACTCACTTCTGAATACGTCAACCAACCCACTGAAGCCTCTGGAGGACAGGCTCATTCTTCTGTATGCAACAGTCCTCTTGCCAAATTCATTCAGGCACTGACCTGACACCACAGCACTGCTTTCGATCTGTTTCTCAGCACATATCATTTTAATCCCATCTATAACTAACAGAATGGATAGAATTTAATGGCTCCTAGGGAACCATTATGGTTTATGCTGTCAAATCAGGTTGACGTACATGCGAACAGAGCCTTTGCTAAGAGCTGGCTGGATTCACTTCCTCTCCTAATGCACTATAGCTGCAGATGTTTTGAGTCTCCATCTCTGTATAAATGTCGTATTTTCTGTCTTCTGTCTTCTGGAGATTCTCCTACATATTCTGTGCCTGATCGGATTTCATGTAACAAACCTCCTCACACACACATACCAAGTTCACGCTGTTTCACCTGCTTTGAATTTTGAATGGTGAATCTCGAGGCATTCTAATAGCAAGCAGCCTCCTGTTAACAGTCTGATCCTTTGCAGAATGAGGCATGCCTGCAGTTTTTGAAATCACTGGCCTGAGGTGTGTCTCCGTGTGCAGTCCTACCTAACTTGCCTGGAAATGCCTCTTCTGAGCATGTATATGGCGGATTCAGAACTTGGAAAGTAATCTTTTCAATACTAGTGTGTGTAAATTTAATCCATAATTTATGTGTCACCAGGTCAATGTCCACTTACGGCAGTCATCTCAACGTTTTCTAGATATAAAACACTGTACTTGGAAGTAGTTTATCAGTCATTCCTTCTGGTGGTGTTCTGGGACCATGTGGCTTGCCCAAGGCCAGAGAAGTGGCAGAACACTTATATCCATCAGCCGCAAACACTGTAGTTGCTTTCAGCAGGGCCTTCCCCTATGAGGCATAGTACCACTTGTAATTTAGAAAATTAACTCCTAGTTGTTGCTCGTTACTAGTGATATAAAGAACATCTACTAAATTCTCCCTTCTCATCAAGTTAGACTAACTCAGTGAGACACTTTGATAGACAGTTTTAAAGCCCCATGAGATTATTAGGGTACAAACAAACAAACAAACAAACAAATAACCACGTGTTTTGCTACAGTAAGAGGTCACTTATATTGCTTCTCATCCTTCTCTATCTTTTTTAATTTGAGCATTTCATTAAAATGGCTCAAGGGTCAAGTAGGTTGACTCCAATTAAAGTAGAAGGATGCATTGAAATACAATTAATCAAAGGTATAATTTCCCTCAGAGATATACAGAGAGAATGGTTTAAATATTCCCAGCTCCAATTAAAGTGAAACATATCAGAACAATAGTTACTTTATATTGATATGACACTTAAGATTATTTGGGTTAAGGTATAGGTGTTAATCCAACTTTGATTAAGTGCAATGTGATGGAACTTCCTTCTCACGTGTTGCCTCTTCACATCAGTTTAAAAAAAAAACCCAAACCAAATAAACAATTTTTTTTCTCCTTTCCACAAACTCCAAAATATGGGACCTGACATGACTGGTCGTAAAATTGTCTTTGGAATGGATGGATGGCTAAAAAATTACATTTTACTTTAACAACTGTTCAGCTAGAACCCTTAGCTTAAATTAAACGTGGTGCATAAGAATATAGTGCATTATGGACTGATCTGACTGCCATTCTATTAAGAATGTTTAAAAATTTAGCAGACAGAAACCATCTTACTTGTAGGAATGGCCCCCAACTAACACAAAACCTTCAAAGAGCAGAAAAAAAATCATTTCAGGAAATAAGTAACTGCCATTAGTGCTGGTGGGAGTTACTCTTCCATTCTCTGAAAATACGAAACCATAATATACTGTGCAGGATCATGACTGCTATTCTGTGAGGAAAGTGATTACTATTTTAAGCCTAACAAAACAAACTGTGTAAAAATCTCTGTTGAATTATCACAGGGGAAAAATATTTCTCCCCTTTCTGAAAGGAAGTCTTTTATTTTACCTGTATTGGATATAAAAATGTCCCAAAGGCCGTCCCCTGCCACTCAGACAATGCATCCCATTTTTATAGGCCCCCCCACATCTACAATTACTTCCCAGGAGCTGCAATAAACAGATAACATTTTGAGGCTAATGATTTAAAAAGAGTAATTTGCAGCAGATGTTTGCTCTCACTAATGCACAAGAGAGCCCCACATAAAAGGTGGAATACCTCCTCTGCCTTGGCACATCCTCTGCAGGCAGCCATATAATTTCATCTAATTGGAAAGAATGTGTGTGATCATCTGAACTTTATCTCCATGATAAAAGTTCTGTGAGCCGAGGAAATCTGTGAAGCAAAAGCCCATGTATTTGACAGTGAGTCCCATGACTTGAGTCCTCATCCCTGGTTTGTACAACAGTCAAATATGCATAATGGGCAAATTCAGGCACTAGTTTGAGCAAATTGGAACATCACAACCCTATTTCCGTATCTGTACATTTAGATGCATACATTTATTAGCCCTTGTTTTAATATATGCATGCTAATCAGTTGGTGATTCATAAAACAGGTTAACTGTATGAAATCAAGTTCATCTAGTAACTTTACATGCAGAGATAAAGAAGTAGGAAAATGCTAATACATGGCCTTCCATCAAATCACAAATATAAAATGCAGAGGAGATCGTACTTTTGAGCGTGGTGTTATTTGGTGTGTAGATATTTGTTTATTATATTCACTAACCATACGAGCAAATAAGAGAAGTGAAGCCACATAAACTCTGTAGCAATCAGTTTGTTAACGATGGCTGAAACTCTGTTTTTTTTGGTGTAGTCAGTCACATTAGAGCAGGCCCACTGAAACAATGGGGATTTAGTAAGTCATCTCCTTTGTAAGATCCATTGATTCAAATGGGCCTTCTCTAGTTGTGACTTACTTTAACATAGAGTAGGAATCAATGGAACTTATGGAGGAGTTTACTCTTCAAATCCCCACTGATGCAATGGTACTGCTATAATGTGACTTACTACCTTAAACAATAGGATTCCAGCCATTATTTAACTAAAGTCAAAAATATATTTCCAAGCAAGTAATTTTGGAAGGAATTGATGGGCCACTCACACTTTTCTAACCTCTACACATCTACATTACATGTGGATGTGTTCGTTCGTTTAGTCGTTTAGTTGTGTCCGACTCTTCGTGACCCCATGGAACAGAGCACGCCAGGCCCTCCTATCTTCCACTGCCTCCCGGAGTTGTGTCAAATTCATGTTGGTTGCTTCGATGACACTGTCCAGCCATCTCATCCTTGGTCGTCCCCTTCTCCTCTTGCCATCACACTTTCCTAACATCAAGGTTTTTTCCAAGGAGTCTTCTCTTCACATGAGATGGCCAAAGTACTGGAGCCTCAGCTTCAGGATCTGTCCTTCCAGTGAGCACTCAGGGTTGATTTCCTTTAGAATTGATAGGTTTGTTCTCCTTGCAGTCCAGGGGATTCTCAAGAGCCTCCTCCAGCACCACAATTCAAAGGCATCAATTCTTTGGCGGTCTGCTTTCTTTATGGTCCAGCTCTCACTTCCATACATCACAACAGGAAAAACCATAGCTTTGACTATTCGGACTTTCGTTGGCAAGGTGATGTCTCTGCTTTTTAAGATGCTGTCAAGATTTGTCATCGCTTTCCTCCCAAGAAGCAGGCGTCTTTTAATTGCGTGGCTGCTGTCTCCATCTGCAGTGATCATGGAGCCCAGGAAGATAAAATCTGACACTGCCTCCATATCTTCCCATTCTGTTTGGATGTGGATGTGTAGAGGTTAGAAAAGTGTGAGTGGCCCATCAATTCCTTCCAAAGTTACTTGCCTGGAAATATATATCTAATTACATATCTAAACTGATCTGAAATGGCTTCTGCTTCCATTGCTTCTGTGAAAGGCGCAGGGATCTGTACTTCTGAGATGTAGGGATCGTAGTCCTGACATAGACGTTGTCCCATGTTTCCCTGGTGGGAAGCAGACATGGCAGTATAGAAAGGAAATTAAATAAATAAAATAAATAGTTAAAGAAGACAGATGAAGGTTTAAATTCATGCTGTAGAGGTGCAGTAGCTACACTGCTTTAAGGGATTCATGAACCATTGCTTCTGAGTAGAGAAGAAAGTTGTACTTTCCTATGCAGGGTGTAAAAATCCCAGGAAATTATGACCAAACTATAACTATAGAACAATTATATAGTTAGCTAAAATGTCACAAGCTGGACCAAGAATAGCGACACACGAGAAAAACTACCATAAAGAGACCAAAATGCCAAGATGAAAATTTTCATGGGTCAGAAAGCCGACTATTATTATTGGAGTAAAAGTTGCTGTGACCTGTGAAAAACAAAGTAAAGTTAGAATTACTTCTGCTGCATTTCATGTGTCAGAATTCTGTTAGGCAGATGCTTTCTTTTGGTAACACTGACAGATGGTTAAATTGGTGTATGGTGTGTGAAAAGCTGCTTGAAAAATTGCTATCCTAATTCTATGTGACTGACAATAAATGTGGGAATATAGTGGCTGTAAGGCAGGTTATGAGGATACAAAACCCTGACTGGTTAAAAACCTGGGCACAGAAATGTGTATGTGTGCCTGTGCATGTGCATCAATGCAATAGATAAGGATGTCAAGATTTCAGAGGCTGTGAGAACTAGATTTTGGGGGGACCATGCCCAGTTAACCATTTTTCTTAAAAGTTTGGAAACCTACTCATCCCTAATTATTCCACCTCCCAGTGTAATTTTTATTTCATGTTTATCTTTTACCAAGTGAAACATTCTCCAGATCCTTTAGATTACAACTCCCATCATCCTTCACCATTGGCCAAGCTGGCTGGACCTTCTGGGAGATAAAGTATAACCATCTAAAGTCCAAAGGACCATCCCCCACCCTTGATCTAATAAATGCTTTTAAGCTGTCAGCTGAACCTAGCTTTTTAGAGACATGTATATATGTTATGCTAGAATAGAAACATTATTTCCATGAGGTTTTTTTAAATTCCCATTAAGATTTCTGTTCAAACTGATTTCACATATTTTATAGTGCTTCCAAACTCTGAGGGAAAATGATTAAATCAGAACTCATTGGAGAAGAGGAAAAATAAATGTCTAGATTGCAATCAATGATAGCTCTATCACTGCTTGAATGATAGCTCTATCTATCGTATCATCATCAACAAGTCTCTCTGAAAAACTCTCACATTTATGCAGTCTAAAGCCACCATCCTGTCAGCAACAGTATATTATTTTTTTGAAAGAACATTCTCTCCCCAGATTGGCTTTTAGGTCTGAATGCAGGTAAGGCTAAAAATAATACTTTTGAGGGACTCACCCAGTGCACATTTTTGTGAGATATTATCTGATTTGCAAATCCTAAACCTATACAAAATAGGAACTCAATTATCCTTTCATTGTTGCATTACTTTGAATTTTGTGGTATGACTCTTAGCTCTATAAACATACTGAAATGAATAGGAAAAATGTATACAAAGGCATGTATTTCTGTGGAAAAGGAATGCTAAAAACAGCTGATCTTTTTGAGTTTCGGAAAAAGCACAGAGAGAGTAATCTATTGTATGAGAGATCTGTCTTGTGAGGGATGACAGGCAAAACTAGTAAGTACCTGATCCATTCGTCATTTGTGTTAAATACTTTCAGACTACAATGTACAAGAACTTCTCCAGTACTCAAACATGATTGCTAGTGTGGAGGAGATGTGTGTTGAGATCACACTTGCATTCAGATGCATGCAATATCATGTTATGTCAGTGGAGCAGTGGAGCAGTTGCTGGAAGCTTTCCATGTTACAGCCCAGACCTGTTTGGATTTCTGGAACTCATCCACCATCCATCCTGGTGGTGAAGCTTTCTGGGAGTTGAAGTCCAAAAACACCTGAGTATTTATTTATTTATTTATTTATTTATTTATTTATTTATTTATTTATTTATTTATTTATTTATTTATTTATATCCCGCCTATCTGGTCGGTTAAGACCACTCTAGGCGGCTTATAGCAAAAAACACACAGAAATATATATAAAAACTGTTACTACATAGTAAAACACATTTCACAAGATGGGAGCAAACAATGGGAAGAGGAAGGGAAAAAAGCATCAGGGATTGACTGGAGGGAAGGCCTGCCAAAATATCCATGTTTTAAATTGATTTTTAAAGATACCCAGCGAGGGAACCACGTGAATCTCTGGAGGTAAGTTGTTCCAGAGGCAACGAGCCACCGCCGAGAAGGCCCGATTTCTTGTCTTTTCCTTTCGGGCCTCCCTCGGCGTTAGGTTCCTCAGCCTCACCTCCTGGCTCGCACGGGTGACATGGGTAGATCTTGGTGGGGGTAGGCGTTCTGCCAGGTATCAAGGCCCTAAACCGTTGGGCTTTGTACGTAAGCATCAACACTTTGAAGTCAATGTGGAACCGGATGGGCAGCCAATGCAATGTGGCCAGAGTGGGTGAAATGTGTTGGTATTTTTTCACTCCGCTAAGTAATCTAGCTGCTGCATTCTGCACCACCTGGAGTTTCCGCAACAGCCTCAAAGGCAGCCCCACGTCGAGCGCATTACAGTGGTCTAATCGTGAGATTATGAGCGCATGCACCAAGATAGTGAGCGCCCCAACATCGAGATAGGACTGCAACTGGGCTATCTGCCGAGGATGAAAAAAGGCAGTACGGACCACCGATGCCACCTGAGTTTCCATAGTGAGCGCCGGGTCCAGATGGATCCCCAAGCTGCGGACCCCATCCTTGGCGGGAAGAGTCACCCCCCCCAAAAGAGAGGGAGTTTCCCAGGCCCCCAACTGTGGAGGTGCCCACCCTCAGTACCTCCATCTCGTCTGGGTTCAGCCTCAGCCCGTTCTCCTGCATCCATTGCAGTACGGTTCCCAGGCAGCGCTGGAGGGACAGAACGGCATTTCCTGCGGCAGGTGAAAAGGAGATGTAGAGCTGAGTGTCATCAGTGTACTGATGACACAATGCTCCACACTCCCTGATAACCCCACCCAGCGGCCTCATATAGATGTTAAACAGCATTGGGGAGATAATCAACCCCTGTGGAACCCCACAATGGAGACTCCACGGGGCCGAAACACACTCCGCAAGCTGTACTCTCTGGGGGCGGTCCTCCAAGAAGGAATGGAGCCAGGCCAATGGGAGGCCACCAATTCCCAGCTCAGAGAGCCTCCCCAGGAGGATACCGTGGTCAACGGTATCAAAGGCCGCTGAGATGTCAAGGAGGACCAACAGAGACATTTTGCCCCTGTCAGCCTCCCTCAGTAGGTCATCACACAGGGCGACCAATGGCATTTCTGTACCATGGCACAGCCTGAATCCTGACTGAAATGGATCCAGGGCATCTGTTTCATCCAAGTGCGCCTGAAGCTGGTCAGCCACCACCCTCTCGGCCACCTTGCTTAAGAAAGAAACGTTGGCGATGGGCCTATAGTTGCCAATTTTGTCTGCCGCCAAACTGGGTTTCTTCCTAATGCGCCTAATGAGTACCTCCTTGAGGGCAGATGGGAACATGCCCTCAAGGAAAGACCCATTGATTATTAAAGTGGCCCATTCCGTTATTGTAGGCCTGGCTGCTTTGATTAGCCAGGCTGGGCAAGGGTCAAGGGAGGAGGTGGTGACACAGCAGCGATCAAGCGCCTTGGACACAGAGTCAGGCATGATAGGCTGAAAGGAGTCAGAGGTTACCAGGCAAGACAGAGCACTGGACATCTCTGCTCGACTCACTGTGTTCAAAAAAGGAGAGAGGTCCCGGCGGATGGCCTCCACTTTAGATTTTAAAAATGCTTCAAATTGGTCTGGTGAAAAACTAGGGGGAGGCCCATCACTCAGACCAATTCCGGATAGGTTGCATACTATACGGAATAATTCCGCCTTCTGGTTGGACGCTTCACTTATCTGGTTAGCAAAGTATGCTCGACTGGCAGCCTTTACCTTAGCCAGGTAAAGGTTAGTAGTGACCTTGACAGCTATCCAATTATAATCCGTGGGGCACTTTCTCCATTTGCACTCTAGCCATCTCTGAACCTTCTTCAACGCCCGGAGATCCTGGTTAACCAGGGCGCCAGGCGGGCTCTGTGTTGGAGAGGACATTTAGGTGCGATCGTGTCTACAGCCCTAGCCACTGCGGCAAACCAGCCATCAACCAGAGCCTCGACAGGAGCACCAGCCAGGTCAGCCATAACACCTCTCATAGCATCCTGGAATCCAGCCGGATCCAGTAGTCTTCGAGGGCGGACCATGACAATGGGTCCCTGCTCCCTGCGAGGGGGGGGGAGAGCCATTTTGAGTGGACATTTTATCAGGTGGTGATCCGACCATGACAAGGGGACTGACTCGAGGTCAGTCACCATCAGACCACTTTCGCTACAACTGGTGGAAAAAAAAACAGGTCAAGTGTATGGCCACCCACGTGGGTGGGGCCATTGACATGTTGGGACATGTTCAAGAAGGCCATGGTCTCCAAGAACTCAAGAGCTGGCCCGGACGTTTCTGCCCCCTCATGCACATTGAAATCCCCCAAAACCACTAGGTTCGGGGATCCCAACAGTGCCACGGAGATAAAGTCCACCAGCTCTGGTAGGGAAATGGCTGGGTCGCGGGAAGCACGGTAACCCACAAGATCCCAATACCATCCCTGGCCCCAATAAACATGTAGAGAGCCTCTAGACCTGGCTTTACCACCAAGGAGTGCCTAATAACCTCCAAGATGGATTTACAAACAATGGCTACCCCCCCCCCGGCCCTCCAGTCTAACCAAAGGTTAAGAACCACTGATCTAGTATACCAAAAATGATGAAGGCCAAGGAAGCTAATGTTCTCAGCAGTTTATAGAGGGATTGTCTGAGGGATTTAATAGAGGCCTCTGGCTGAGACTGGAAGGTAGTGCACATTCATATACAGTTCTTCTGTATGATTTTTCTGAAACAAGCATGCCCCTAGCTAAAATCCATTGCATTTATTTCATTGGTGGATTGATTCCTTTGTCCACAATTAATGTATGATAAGAAAAAATATATATTAAAAAGCTACTTTAATAAGCAAGTTCACTTTTATCAGAAGAGTGAACAAAATGAAGGTCTTTTACTATTTTCCATGGTGAGCAATCACATGGAGAAAACAAGAGGGCATTAGACAGAAGGCACTGAGATGAAGTACAGGAAGCATAATGGGAATCAGTGATTATGTGGCTTCAGTGTAGTGCAATTTCTATATGGCAGCCATTTCATATGAAGCAGAATTCAGTCAGGTTCAGAAACGCATGTGGCTTGAGAAGCTATTGGCATGATGTACGTATTAGCACTTTTGAGGATAAATGCGACAATACCTTTAAGACAAGTATTGAGAACACTCCAGATGGTTGTTGTGGGGTTTTTCGGGCTCTTTGGCCATGTTCTGAAGGTTGTTCTTCCTAATGTTTCGCCAGTCTCTGCGGCCGGCATCTTCAGAGGACAGCGCTCTTAGATCCGGCCGTGAAAGCCTTCGCAAACACTCCAGATGTTCTGGACTTCAGTTCCCAGAAGTCCCAGTCATCTTGGCCAAAAGTACAAGATTATGGATGTTGTCTAAAACATATCAAGTGTTCCCCACCCTTTCTTGAGGAATGTCTTTCTTCAGTAAGCTAGGAGAGTTTTCCCAAGGGAATTGACAGATTCTAGAGAGAGAAATTAGCTCAGAGAAACATAAAGTTTTATATGCAGTTTCATAATAAACTGACTCATGGGGTATTTTCTTGGATGAACTCCTCATTCAAAAGAGTGTGTGTGCTTTCCTTCCACTGTACATCCAAAAGAGGGGTGTAAACCCACAATTTTATGCTGAAACGTGCATGCATTATTCCAGCTTCAGGGACTGGGATGAAATTATGAAAATAGAGCCACTGTATTGGTATATAATACCACATATTACCTCTGGTACATGGTGGAAGGGAAAGGTGCGTAGCCACCTTTCCACCAGCTGTTCTGGATTGCTGCCTGGGGATGTGTCTGAATTGAGCTTTTGTACGTTTTATTCTGCTTTTACCTGCAGTGCATTACAAAACAGCTGTTTTCCTTTCCTATGAATTACAACCTGCATTTGTAAAGCTTCACGGAATAGTCTACAAAGAAAAGCCAGCCTTTTAAAGCATTTATACAGAAAGTGTTATTGTGGGTCTCTTTCAAATAAATAAATAAATGCATTGTAAGACATCCACATGGGATTCCCAAGCGCTATGTCAGACTAACCTTCCTTAAAGGAAGAGAGACTAAAAGACAAATCAGGATGTGGAAAAAAAAACATTTTGAAATAACAGTGAGTAAAATAAAAGGGAGCATTTGGCAGTGAAGAAGCCTGCAGTAAGAAGTCTGACATAGTATTTACCTGGATTTTATACTCTGGTATTTTAGTTAATCAGAAATTCACATTTGATGTTTTAGGAAGAGTTCCAAGTTCAGTTTGTAATGCAATATGCTTAGAATGTTTGGTATTTATTATTTTCTTTTATCTTGAAAAAATCTAGACTGTAAAACTTTACTTGGCCTAAACCCTGTATGTCAGTTAAGTCAAGAAAAACATTATTTCAATAGGACAATAATTCTTACCTCACAAGTTTGTGTGGACACTTAAGGTGTGCTAAAACTGGACAAGCTATAAAGTTAGACTCTTTTAACTTGTATTCGATTGATGGCGGTCATTGGTTAAAAAGGGAGTATGTGATCGCTTCACTATCAGTTGCAGTCTTACCTGGTACATATTTACTGAGAAATAAATAGGAATGAAAATAAATACACTTTAACCAAATTTAAAAAGCCATCCAATTTGTGATTTCTGAGAGAATTAACCAGACTCTGTGTATATCTTTGGCTTTCCAGTATTAGGGAAGACAGAAGTATCACATTAACTTTTGAATTTTGTACATGACTAAAAAATAGTATTATTTGAAGGAGATTCCTTGAAGAATGGGAAAGCATTGTGAGTACACTCTAGCATCCCCTGGGCAAAGGCATATAGCTAGTCAGTTCTTCTTTTCCAGAAGCACTGCACTGCAAGCTTGCTGATGAGCAAAATGACCCAGCGATCCTTTTAGAACCACAAAGGACAATAATTTCTAACATTTTAATTTGTTTTTAATTTTTACTTATATTTCATATACATCCATGATGAACATAAAGAATAAAAATAAGAAATGCAGGAAAAATTGTAGATTTAAAAAAAGTTTGAAATATATGGATTAGGAAAACATATATATTACATATGTGCTAAATTCCATAAAGGAAATAAAAAAGAGACTTATACAGTGGTACCTCGACTTACGAACTTAATCCCTATTGGAACGGTGTTCGTACGTCAAAACATTCATAAGTAGAAGCAAAATTTCCCATAGGAATGCATTGAAAGCCATTTAATCCATGCCGGCTGTTTTTCGTTCTTATGTCGAGGTGCTGTTTACAAGTAGAGGCATTAGTTCCCATAGGAACTAATGCAAAGCTGGTTAATCCGTACTCTACCACTAGGGGAAAAAAAATTATTATTTTTTTCTTCTTTTGACCTAAGATGAACTTAGGTCAAAAAAAGAGCAGGGAAGTTTTTTTTCATTCGTAAGTCAAAGCGCCGTTTGCAAGTTGAAGCAAAATTTTGTGAACGGAGCCATTCGTAACTTGAAATGTTCATAAGTAGAGATGTTTGTAAGTCAAGGTACCACTGTAACACATAGTGAGCCTTATAACACATTGGGAAAGGAGTACAAGGCTGTATATTGTCTCCCTGCTTATTTAACTTATATGCAGAATACACGTGAAAGGCAGGACTGCATGAATCCCAAGCCAGAATTAAGATTGCCAGAAGAAATATCAATAGCCTCATTTATGCAGACGATACCACTCTGATGGCAGAAAGGGAGGAGGAATTAAAGAACCTCTTAATGAGGGTGAAAGTGGAGAATGCAAAAATTGGTCTGAAGCTCAACATCAAAAAAGCTAAGATCATGGCCACTGGTCCCATCATCTCCTGGCAAATAGAATGGGAAGTTATAGAGGCAGTGACAGATTTTACTTTCTTGGGCTCCATGATCACTGCAGATGGTGACAGCAACCCCAAAATTAAAAGACGCCCGCTTCTTGGGAGGAAAGCGATGACAAATCTAGACAGCATCTTAAAAAGCAGAGACATCTCCTTGCCAACAAATGTCCATATAGTCAAAGCTATGGTTTTTCCAGTAGTGATGTATGGAAGTGAGAGCTGGACCATAAAGAAGGCTGACTGCCGAAGGATTGATGCCTTTGAATTGTGGTGCTGGAGGAGACCCTTGAGACCCTAGTGTTGGGAAAGAGCGAAGGCAGGAGGAGAAGGGGACAAGAGAGGACGAGATGGTTGGACAGTGTCACCGAAGTTACTAACATGAATTTGACCAAACTCTAGGAGGCTGGACGAGACTCTTGGGACTCCATTGGACTGCAAGGAGATCAAATCTATCCGTTCTGAAGGAAATCAACCCCGAGTGCTCACTGGAAGGACAGATCCTGAAGCTGAAGCTTCAATACTTGGCCATCTCATGAGAAGAGAAGACTCCCTGGAAAAGACCCTGATGTTGGGAAAGTGTGAAGGCAAGAGAAGGGGACAACAGAGGACGAGATGGTAGGACAGTGTTATCAAAGCTACCAACATGACTTTGACCAAACTCCAGGAGGCAGTGGAAGACAGGAGGGCCTGGCGTGCTCTGGTCTATGAGGTCACGAAGAGTCAGAAATGACTTCACGACTAAACAACAACAAATAATGATCACTTATAAAGCCCTAAATGGTTTGGGACCTCAATATTTGGCAGACCGTCTTCTCCCACCCAGATCTACCTGAATCACCCGACATAGCCAGCAGGGATGGCTGAGGAGTCTGATGCCGAGAGAGGTCCGGAAGGAAAAAACAAGAAACTGGGCCTTCTCGGTGGTGGCTCCTCAGCTGTGGAACACCCTTCCAACAGAAATTTGGCTGGCACCCTCGCTGGGTGTTTTTAAAAGCCAGTTAAAAACTTAGTTATTCAAGCAGGCCTTCCCTCCAGTCAATTAAGTCTTTCTTCTTTTTTCTTTTCTTTGCTATTCCATCTTGGTAATCCTCTCTTTAAATTAATTGTTTTAAATTGAAATTGTAATTGTAATTTTATGATTTTATATATTTTTATACTGTTCTGTTTTATTTTGTAAGCTGCCCCGAGTAGACATGGTCTAGAGGGGTGGGGTAAAAATCAAATAAATAAATAAATAAATAAATAAGATAAACAAACAAAACACATAGTGAAATTTAGACTGGTAGAAAAGCAGACAGGATTCTGAGAAACACACACACATACAAAAGCTTAAAGATATTCATAACCTTATATATCCTACTGAGTTCCATTTGTAGAAAGCAATTAAGTCACTTTTACCTGCATTCACATGAACAGTCCATTCTGCTCTGCTTCTACAAATTAAAAAACTCACAAAATTTGTACCTAATATAATTTATAACTATACATTACTTCAAAACACATTTCAAACCACAAATTATATTTTTTTGAAGTTCAGTACAAGAACTGTATTGGAACACTGAGAAAGTTTTAAATCCAGAATATAACTGGATGTTACCATTGCTCCAAAGGGACATGATGGCGCTGCGGGTTAAACCACAGAAGCCTCTGTGCTGTAAGGTTTGTAGATCTTCAACTGTAAGATCTAATCCACGTGACGGAGTGAGTGCCCGTTGCTTGTCCCAGTTCCCGCCAACCTAGCGATTCAAAAGCATGCAAATGTGAGTAGATAAATAGGGACCACCTCGGTGGGAAGGTAACAGTGTTCTGTGTCTTAGTTGCACTGGCCATGTGACCACGGAAGATTGTCTTTGGACAAACACTGGCTCTATGGCTTGGAAACGGGGATGAGCACTGCCCCCTAGAGTCAAACACAACTGGACAAAAATTGTCAAGGGGAACCTTTACCTTTACCTACCATTACTCCAGTAAATTCATGTCAGGCTGTGATGTACACCCAGTGTCCTTTGTTTATTTTCCCTCTAAACACAAGTCTACCCTCTGGATGCATTTCCTCACTTCACGCTGCCACCAGATATTAGTCCCTCAATACCAAATAGATAGATCTTACACGTGCTGCCAATACTACAGATTTATTGATAATATTGATGTTATGCCAATCACAGGAGTAAATCATAGATGTTTAGGATTGTTCATTTAATTTCATTTGCTTTTACGTTGGTTTATATGTGTATTTCTTCACTGTTACAATATTCTCTGATTATTTATTTATCCCCTATGCATTTGAACTCTTTCCTATTGTTCCTAGCTTTCAAACTTTCCAATCTCTCTCATCTTTCTCAGATCAATCTCCTAACTCTCTCTCTCTTCAATTCCCTATCTCAAACCTCTTTTTTCTAACTCTCCTCTCTAACTGTCTGACTAATTGTCCAACTGTCCTTTTTGTTCCGCCCCTCCTGTCCTCTCATAGGCTCCTGCCCTTGAGCTCACCATGATGGACAGGCATGATGTGGGGGGGGGGTTACACCACACAGGCTAATGCATATTATAGTTTCCAAAGAAAGAATCACTAAAGCATTCCTGTCCCAATGAGGCTGGTGCCAGTCCCTCATGAGTTTCTACGGCTGAGCACAGATTCAAATCCAGATCTCCACAGTCCCTGTTCATCACTCTGTTCACTATATTATTATCTAGTTAGCTGTCATCTTCCTCCATTTGTTTTATAAAGAATGGCAGAAACTCAGGATTAAACTGAACAGCAAGGGGTTTTTTCCCCATTCAAAAAAGAAACATGTTTGCAAATTTTGGAAAATTGTTATATAAGATCATAAAATGAAACCTCAGCCATTGTTACTTAGGGGCACCCCAGATTATTGTTCAGCTCCAGTCATCTTAGCTTCACCAGAGTCCCCTAGATCATTTCCTGTATCCCTGTAGACTTTTTTCTAATTCTTTTGTCTCCATTTCAGTCAAATACACTTAATCATATCACTGCAAGTGGAAACCAGCACACCAGTGCTATGGAGATAGATGGCACTTTATTCGTAGGCCCAACCCCATTAGCACCAGGCTGCCTGCCACCCTCTTGATTATCAAATGATTTTTCAGCGTAACATTTTGTCACGGAAAGCTTATTGTATGAGAAGTGATATGAGTAATGAACATCCAGCATTTCCAGCCAGTCGGTTGCAGAATCAATACTGTTTATCTGATCCTGATTGCTGTGTTTTCTCTGCAGACATTAAGAACTCAGCCCTCAAACCAATCTCAAAATGCCAAGTTTCTGTTAATTAGAAACAATTCATCTTAATTAGCATGGGGATCTGTTCTAACAAGAAATAAATTATTTCAGTTGGGGGGGCGGGGAGGCTTTGTGAAACACTAATGCCAATTTAAAGCAAATGGCAAAAGGGACATTGAAAGCACCAGTCTCCTACTTCCACAAATCACAAGGTCCTTATGGGAAGAAGATGGGGAGCACTTATCTTTTGTGGAAACCCCCTTTCCCTAGCAGTTCCCAGCATCATCACTCATACTCTACAGGAGGGGTCCCTGATAGGGTCACAAGTGGCTGTGTGAGAAAGCAGGAATCTGTTCTCCTCTAGGGGAGCATCCAGTAGTGGCAGGAAGTGGCTTAGAAGATTGAGGTGTCTTTCCTCCAAAATGTCAGCTTCCAGTTTGCAGGGGAACATCTCTGCACTGTTCTTCCTGCAGCCCATTTACTCTGCTTAGAAATATATTCTTAATGACTTGTTTCATAGAATGGATCAAGCTTCTACACATGACACATCATCCGTTCCCAGTGTGTTCCCTCTATGGAATGTCTTAATGTTGCACTTGGCACCTCTTAGCAAGTTTAATGTAGTAGAGGTAACCTCCTTGTATTGGTCAGATCAAGCTTGATTACATCAAAAAAAAAATAACAATGTGTCTGCTGCCAGATTCGTATTTGATTTTAACATTTAATCAGAGACAAGAGTTATTCCAAAGTTTCACTGTGCCACTGAGAGCACAAAAATAAGTCTGTTGTCTGTTGGAAGTTGCCAGAGAAGTACTTTAATGATCTTCTGGAATGAATTCAATGGTTGAAACAAAAACAAAAAAGAATTTATATTCTGTTCGGGAGTTGCAGGAGAAATGTGTCCTAATTTCTCTGGGCAAACAACTTGAGATCAAAAAGTGACATAATTTGTTAAGATTCTCTTTTGATATAAAAGTGGCAAATCCCTCTAGATTCGTTTTTACATCATATTTGCTACCTTGAAATCTACCACAAACATCTCTAATACTATTAAGTGACCACCATGTTTGCACACATTGTTTTAAAATGATATTTCTATTGAATTATTTCATAACTGTACAATGTGCTGTTATGCTTTTTTCCTGTTTAAAAATGATTCTAATCTGCTTTCTCCAAGATCTTATGGTGAGTACCACTGCACTTGAGGAAGTATAAACAATGTCAAAATATACAATATTGAATCCAAAAATGGAGCAAACGTACCCTACCTACTTGCTTAAAGTTGGCAAAAAATGGATGACACCACCCCCCAGTCTTTTCAGATCTTCCTCTCAAGTGGTAAAGAGACGGATGACCAATCATGAAGAGACCAGACACAAGAAAACCAAATGTCCTCCTTAGTGCTATTAAACCCTAACCCTAAGATGGACCTCCCCGCTATGGAAGCACAGCAGGCTCCTGACACTAAAGCCAGTGCCCTGAGACCTTATACCTTTGAAGAGAAAATGCTGGAAACCCTGTTTTGGAGAACTATTCTCTGCCACCCACCTCACCTCGGCTGAGGATTCCTTGCCTCTTCTAACCTTCGCTTCAACTCCCACAGTAGCTGGGAGGAAAATGGACTCTCCCCTAGCAACATTATATAGTTGCCACTCCAGCTGTCCCTGTTGTAATGAAAAACATTTTGGGGTTCTTCTGTTGAAGATAAAAACACTGTAGATTGGTTTGTTGATACAGATCAACACAAGTATCTGTAGTTTGAGATTCTCCTTCAAATATAGTTTTAAAGACTGTCATGATTTTTCCCCCTTTGGACTATGGCTCTGCAGTCTGTCATTACTATTACTACCTGGTGAAGATGTAACTTGCTAGAAGTCATGTGTTGACTTTGAAGGAAAATGTTTCCCCCTAATTCAGGGAAAAGACACCCATGAGATTAATATATATTGGCTTATCCTATCTGGGAACATGTGTCTCCCCATCACACCATCATGACTGTTCCTTCCCAAGCAGGATGAGCTGGCCTTAGAGTCTTCTCTGTGTGGATACACAATAGTGCCTCATTGCCTCTGTAGTTATTGTAGGGAGATGAAATAAGGGCACTTCCTTTTGGGTGTTGGAGGCTTATCTAACAGAGCCAATGGGGCCTCTCATTATGCTCCCTTGAGTCAGCCCACTCCTGCCTGAAAGCGAGGTTCCTGTTACCACAGTGGGTGGGAGGGTGTAACCAGAAATGACACTAGGCCACTTGCAGGTACAATTCCAGCTGTTTGGCCTAAAGACTGAGAAAGACAGACATATAGCTACCTATAACAAGGAACATATCAACAACCTCAGTTATCAACAACCTGAAATATCAACAACCTCAGATATGCAGATGATACCACTCCAATGGCAGAAAGTGAGGAGGAATTAAAGAACCTCTTAATGAGGGTGAAAGAAGAGAGTGCAAAAATTGATCTGAAGCTCAACATCAAAAAAAGCTAAGATCATGGCCACTGGTCCCATCACCTCCTGGCAAATAAAAGGGGAAGATATGGAGGTGGTGACAGATTTTACTTTCTTGGGCTCCATGATCACTGCAGATGGTGACAGCAGCCACAAAATTAAAATATGCCTGCTTCTTGGGAGGAAAGCGATGACAAACCTAAACAGCATCTTAATGAGCAGAGACATCACCTTGCTGACAAAGGTCCACATAGTCAAAGCTATGGTTTTTCCAGTAGCGATGTATGGAAATGAGAGCTGGACCATAAAGAAGGCTGACTGTCGAAGAATTGATGCTTTTGAACTGTGGTGCTGGAGGAGACTCTTGAGACCCTAGTGTTGGGAAAGAGCGAAGGCAGGAGAAGGGGACAAGAGAGGACGAGATGGTTGGACAGTGTCACCAAAGTTACCAACATGAAGTTGACCAAACTCTAGGAGGCAATGGAAGACCGGAGGGCCTGGCATGCTCTGGTCCATGGGGTCACGAAGAGTCAGACACGGCTTAACGACTAAACAAGAACAACAGTGAGGAACAGGTTCATGAAAATTCATGGAAGGCACAGAAAAATTGACCCAGGAGAATCCAGATGGGAAAATCAGAAGGGAAAATCTAACATAGAGGAGTGAAATCTCTCTCCCTCTCTCTCCCTTCTTCCCCCCCTCTCTGTATAAAAGGAAACAATGAGGGAGGTGTAATATCTCACAGAAGGATTAGTCTACCCCATTGTAAAAACTAAAGCTTCTCTCAAAATCAAGCTAAGGCCTAAAGGCCCCAGAGCAGTCAAAATCTGCAAAAGTTAAAGTTACATGAGAAAAAGCAAACTGAGAAACATCTGCATGTGAGTATGAAAGAATGTGATGCTGAGTCTGGTCCCAATCAGCAATTGTTTCTTGCCCCACTGATGCCCCTAATTCCCTTGCCTTCTGGCTGGCTTCTTTACCTTCACCCCTAAAATTCAGTTCTGTGTTGCTAGATGGCAAAACTGGAAGCATTGCACCACTCTTCTTCATTCCCAGAAAATAAATAATCCCTTTGTCCTGCAGCACGATGTTTTCATAGCATCTTGTCAGGGTACACTCTGGCCCTGGTATTCCAGCTCATGGCCTGACCGTTCTGTTCCATTGTCTTCCCGCTCAGCCAGAGACTTGTTGCCACAGTAATCATGTACAGTGGTGCCTCGCTAGACAGTTACCCCGTGTGACAGTTTTTTCGCTAGACATTGACTTTTTGTGATCGCTATAGCAATTCGCAAAACAGTGATTCCTATGGGGGAATTTCACTGGACAATATTTGGTCCCTGCTTCGCAAACCAATTTTCGCTAGACAACGATTTTGACAGCTCCCTCCGTGCTCGCAAAACAGGTGTTTTCAGGACCTAAGCTTTGCAAGACAGCGATTTAAACAGCTGATCGGCAGTTCACAAAGCGGCTTTCCTATGGCCGATCTTCACTAGACAATGATGATTCTTCCCCATTGGAACGCATTAAACAGGTTTCAATGCATTCCAATGGGGAAATGCTTTTCGTTAGACGATGATTTTGCTAAACAGCGATTTCAGTGGAACGGATTATCATCGTCTAGTGAGGCACCACTGTATCAGTCTTTCTTTGTTCATTCCATAGTACGAAAGTTCATGCTGGAATGCATCCTCAGCGCTTTTTGCCAACAAGAAACTGTCATTTGTGCTGTGTATGAAACCAAACCAAAGATTTCCTCAATGCCATTCCATAGGCAGGACATTCCACAGGTCAAGAGTCCACTCCATGGGCCCTATATCCACAGGCCTGTTCAGTCTGGATGTCCACAGGCCTTTTGCCAGTGTGCCCTTGTACCATAAATGTAGGACCTAATTAACACTGCCTGCCTCCATACCACAGGTCTAAAGTCAAGGTCCAGCCTGTGTTACCCTCCTTCTATGTGTATGTCGGAATGTGTGCTCTGTGTTCCACTCTCTCTGTGTGTGAGACTGCGCTCTTTTCCCTGTCACACCAGCTCTACCTGTCTATGCTGTGCCTGACACTCCATCCCACCCTGTGGAAAGTAGCCTTAAAAGTTAACTCCTCACATTGAATAGGGGCCACAAAAGAACTCTGGTTAACAGCAAAGTCATTTAAGTTAGACTGGAAAGGCATCTCGTAGCTGCAACATGCAGCTACTCTATAAACTTTATTCCACCGGATGAAAATCCAAGGCTAGTTTTTTGAACTGCCTTGGAACTAATTAATTTTCGGTGTATTCAACTGTATTAAAAGTGAATGCAATTGCCGGCTGAAAACAAGTAAAGTGAAGCATTTTTAATTTAAAACTCCAGAAAGAAGTAGCCATGGTTTAACAGCATTTGAGTGAATATATGTCTTATTTATGTAGGTAATTTCCATTTCCATTAGCTGATAAATACGAAATAAAATGTGTAAAGACAGACCGAGGGAGCACTTCGCTAGAGGTTAAAGAAGATATGGCAGCAAAATTGAATTGGCAGTGTCACTATAAAAAAGTTTGAGAAGATAGAAGTGAAATAAAGGAACTGTTTGCTAGACTGGTCTAAACTACATGGAAAGTTGTTGGGTTTTTCCCCTATTAAACCTATTCCATATAACTTGTGCTACACCAATATAAGAAGGAAAGAAAACTCAAAATATACAACCATGTATTTCAGTGAATTTTCAACTTTTCCTCCTATGGTGATACAGAGCTCTCTTTCCTAGCAATTAAATAGATATGAAATAAGTTATCTGAATGTGGAGAGCGTGAAAACAATGGTCAGAGTCTGAGATCATGTACTCAATTATTTATTTATTTATTTATTTATTGGACTTATATACCGCCCCATAGCGCTACAAGCACTCTCCGGGTGGTTTACAATTTAATTATACAGGCTACACATTGCCCCCCCCCAGCGAGCTGGGTACTCATTTTACTGACCTCGGAAGGATAGAAGGCTGAGTCAACCTTGAGCCATCTACCTGGGATTTGAACCCCAGGTCGTGAGCACCGTTTTAGCTGCAGTACAGCGTTTTAACCACTGCGCCACGAGGCTCATTTCAAGCAAGGGTGTAAATCATCATTTGGTTCATTGCCACATATTACATGACACAGTGCAGACTTCTATATATATTTATATCTTTTTAAAAGTCCTGGACAGAATTTTCACATTTGTGAGTTTTTGCACAATGGTGCAAAATTTAAAAACAATAAAAACGGTTGTCTCATTGTTGCATGGATCCTGAAAAAGTGGAAACATTGGTTAAGATGTTGTTCTGTTTATGAACATTCTTGCACTTTCATGTTTTACATGAGTGTTTAATTTCAGAAAGGGAAACTGGGCAAACCAGTATTCTGGCCAATTAGGATGTGTCTCCAGTCAGCCCACCAAGCAGGTGTCTGTCACTTTTAACACTGCCAGATTCTCTCATTATGGAGTGTTGTGGGCAAAGCTTGGGGAAAGTTGCATGTTTGACCTAAAATCCCCAGAATTCCCCCTCCACCATAGTTAACTTTAGACTTTTATTCAGAAATATATCCTTTTTGTGGTGTAGTGGGCAGAATAGATTCAAAAGGCCTGGGTTTGAATCCCCACTCAGCCATGTAAACTGATTGGGGGTGTGGAAATCATAAAACCACTTTTTAAATATTTCACTTACCTTGAAAGCCCTAGTAGGGTCACTTTAAGTTGATTCTAACTTAGGAGTTTTATAAGGTTTGGCCGATCCATTAAAAAACTGATTCCATTGAGCTACTATAGTAGGGATAGCAGTTGAATAGAGAAATATGACCCAGATTTGCTACCCACCTGGTCCTTCTAGTGCCCGCCCCCCAAATTCTGGAAGTCTCTTCCATGGGAGGCTAGACTGGCCCTATCTTTCCTGTCCTTCCTCATCTTAAATACTGTTTTTTAATTGTTGTAAGCAACCTTGGGTCTTTTTAAAGGAGAAAGTGAGATTAAAAATATTTTAAATAAATAATTAAGCAAATTAACTTCACTATGAAGATTCTCAGTCATCCAGGTGATGTTATCTGGAAGTTGAATCATGGCAACTGGACTTCTTTCTTATTAAGTTGAAATGTTTTGCTACTCATCCAAGTAGCTTCTTCAGTCTGGGGAGAGTTGGTAGGAGACCCCTGATATATTCTCCACCTTAGTTTAATTTCCTCCTGGTCTGAATAGGCTCCTTAGAAGGACAAAGGACTGGGGGTGAGGGATAATCACATCTGCAGGCCTTTTCCACCCATTGTCATGGGTCGTTAATAGTCATTAACAGTGGGCTTTCTGGTGTGTGGTCCTGATCTTTCTGGGGATGGATGAAAGGGCAGCATGATAAATAAACAGATTGTCTCTAAGGCCTCTACCCCTGTTGAGTGAGGGGTTTTCTATATGCAAATGTATGGCCTCCATGACCCTTCTCTCAAACCACAGATTTTCTTGGTCCAAAATGAGTATATCTTGGTCATCAAATGAGTGTTCTTCAAATGAAGCAACACTGTTGATTGTGGTCCTGAGTCATTGCCCCTCCACGCACCAGAAAAACCAGTTAACAGCATGTCAACATTCAGGCTGTCGTTTGCTATGTAAAGCTTGGCATCTTTTTTTTTCCTGCTGGCAATGTGGGCACAATATTGTGTAGCAATATTGGGCCATTTCTGGATTTTTGATTCATGAGTGCGGAAGCACAATACCTCACATTCCTAAACTGGAGGTTTTTTGAATAATTGAATTTTACATATGTGAACATAATATACAGTATGTACAGCCTGACTGAGTGGGGGAGTACGCTATGTAAGTAAATAAGGTAATTTATAACACAGCATTTGGTTGATAACTTCACTTTGTCTTTGAAGTTAAACCATTACTCTAAAATTGGAAATGGGAAGAGTTGTGTACCTGTGCTGTAGATGATGTTACACAATAGAGAATAAACCAAGTTTTCAAGCCTGCTGCTTTTGGTTTCATAGCAACAGTTTGAAACAAATCTGAACCACTATTAAGTCCAAAGAGGATTCCGGTAGTATGGACATCCTTTTTTTTTTAAAAAAAAATTGAAGTCTCTTTTGGCATGCTGGTCTTTTAGCTTAGTGAAAACTGCCACGATGGAGCTACAAGTGCCAATGCTGTGGAAAATTCAGCAGCAAGTATGTAATTCTTAGTGGACTCAAAGGAGTACTGCTGATGTGACTGCCCAATTGAGGAGTTTTCCATCTTTGAGGTGAACATAGGGTAGAGCCCATCTGGTTAATTTATCCTGCTTCAAAGGAAGCTGAATTTTTTCACCAGCTGGATTACATTTTGATTCCCATTGGCCCCCAAGCCTCATGGGATGCTAACTGGGCAGTTGGAAGAAGACAACTCTCACCTTCATGCCCACCTTACCACACACACATAGGCTTTCTCCTCAGCACACCCATGGCTTAGGGTGAGGGGAAGCAGCTATAGGCAACAGAATAAGAAGATGAAAAACTTCATCATGCAACTTCTGACATATAGGAATGGGCAACCAGAGACTGGCAAAACGTTAGGAAGAACAACCTTCAGAACACGGCCAAAGAGCCCGAAAAATCCACAACAACCATTAGATCCCGGCCGTGAAAGCCTTCGCGAATATATGTCAATGTTCTTTGAATGAAGGCAACAGAATGTACATCTGCAAGGGAACCACAGAACTGAATTGGGTCTTGAGGAAAATATTTATGTGATGTGCAGGTTTTCAAGCACTTGTGACATCCACACAGCATGTTTAGGTGGATGCTTCAACAAAACTGTAGAATACTGTGAAGATGTAATTTATTTGGCTGATACCATATCAGCATTTGGAATGTTAATATTTAGGATGTAGATGTCATTCTTGCTTCTGTTATTCAAAACATCACAAATATAAAGTCTTAGCTACAAACATGAGAAAATCAAACTTTTACATAGAAATGATGGTAGAATAAATGTATAGCAATAAAAATGGCTTAATTTCTGCTGTAATGCTGTAATTAATAACCCCAATATTAGCATGTGGCCTTTTCAAATAGGATGGCTTAAATAACTATACTGTACATGCAGTTTCCTATTTTTAACCTTTCTTTCATCTTTCTCTAGTTGCACACTATCTGCATAACTCGATGTCCTATTATTCAGAAGCTGTGCAATTGCCTGGTGACCTCATTAACATTCTTATCTCTTCACTGGTACATTGTGCGTCTGAGGCCTGCCTGGTTATTATCTTTGCCACCCCAGAGCTTAAAGCATTGCTATCTTCACCACACATGTCTCGTGCACAGCCACTATCTGCAGTCTGCGTGCTCTGGGTATCTGACATTCACTACATGCACAGGGTTCCAACAGGATGAGGACAGAACGGGGGAGAAAAAGTCATCCATTCTCTTGATGCCATGTATGTCCTCGCATTCACTTTTGAGAAGGGCACGAAAATGTTAAAGTGGCAGTAAGTGTTCAACCTTGGCTTCATATTTTAAGGAAAGGGAAAAATGCAAATGCCCAAAAAAGAGGTTATGGCTTTTCCATCTCTCATCATTTTGGCTGAAAAAATATGAAGCTTGTTTAATTTTTCGCTTCCTGGCGCAGCAATGGACTTTTGACCAAAGGAAATTGCCACATTAGATTGCATTTCTAAGGCCGTCTTCGTTTCCTGTGTGTAAAAATTACAGGACTACCTCTGGAAAGAAGATAAATAGTGGAGATTACAAGGAATAGTTTAGGTAATGAGAAGGACAAATGGGTTTAATTAAAAGTAGCTGATATAACACACAGTAATAGGAAAAAGAGTAATGGTGTTCTCTCATATACAAAGCATGCTTCGATGCTTTGAACATCAGCTTTCTCGGATATTTCCATTGCTTTGAAAAACCCTGTTTATGTGTATAACTATAGACCAAAATTCTGATTGATTTTACCACGCATACAATGCCCCATTACATGTGCAATTGCCTTTTCTAATAGTGTTTATACATCTGGTATTCATTGGTATTGCTCTCTTACGTATATAGAAGTCTATTGTTGTCCATAGGGCAAGTTCGGTATATGCAAGGCAAAGATCGCGTGCAGTACTTTGCGTGTTGAAGCCATAGACTTCATGTTTGCCTTTAGGATTCTGCTTTTAATGTATACGTTGCCCATGAAGTTAAGAAGACTGGAACTGAACAATAACCTTGGATTGCCCACAGAATGTTAGCAAAATATTATAATGTATGTCCCTTAATGCCCTGGATCATTCCAGCCAGGCTTCAGGCTACGGCATGGCATGGAAATGGCATTGATCGCCCTGTTTGATGACCTGTTGAGGGAGGCTGACAGGGGCAAAATGTCTGTATTGGTCCTCCTCGATATCTCAGCCACCTTCGATACTGTTGACCGTGGTATCCTCCTGGGGAGGCTCTCTGAGTTGGGAATTGGTGGCCTGGCATTTGCTTGGCTCCGCTCTTACTTGGAGGACCGTCCGCAGAGATTACAGCTTGGGGGGGTGTATCAGCCCCATGGAGTCTCAATTGTGGGGTTCCGCAGGGCTTGATTATCTCCCCAATGCTCTTTAATATCTATATGAAGCCGCTGGGTGGGGTCATCAGGGGATGTGGAGCTTTGTGTCATCAGTATGCTGATGACACCAAGCTCTACTTGTCCTTTTTTCCTACAACAGTGGATGCCATTCCATCCCTTCAGCACTGCCTGGAGGCTGTACTGCAATGGATGCAGGAGAATGGACTGAGGCTGAATCTTGACAAGATGGAGGTCCTGAGGGTAGGTGGCCACACCATTGGTGGTTTGGGAAACTCCCTCTCTTTGGGGAGGAATGACTCTCACCGCGAAAAGTGAGGTTCACAGCTTGGGGGTCCATCTGGATCCAGCACTCACCATGGAAACCTAGGTAGTGTCTGCTCTGCCTATTTCCACCTCTGGTGAATTGCCCAGCTGTGTCTCTATCTTGATGTTGGGGTGCTCACCACTCTGGTCCATGAGCTTGTAATCTTGAGATTAGACTACTCTAATGCACTCTATGTGGCGCTACCTTTGAGATTGATGCGGAAGTTTCAAATGGTGCAGAATGCGGCGGCCAGACTTCTCACTGGGGTGAGAAAATATCAGCATATTTTCCCCACCCTGGCTGTTCATTTCCACATTGATTTCGAGGTGTTAATGATGACATATAAAGCCCTAAATGGTTCAAGACCTCAGTATCTAGTGCAACACCTCCTCCCACCTAGATCTACCCGAATCACTCATTCTAGCCAGGATGGGCGGCTGAGGGGCTTTACGCTGAGGGAGGCACATAGAGAAAGAACAAGAAACCAGGCCTTCTCAGCAATGGCTCCTCGCCTCTGGAACAGTCTACCCCTACCAGCAGAAATCTGCCTGGCTCCCTCGCTGGGTGTTTTTAAGAGCAAATTTAAGATTTAGCTCTTTAGGCAGGCCTTCCCACCTGTCATCACCTAACCTATTCTTTGCCATCTTGAATAATATTAATACTGTTGATTTTATTTTAAATTGTTTTTACTTTTATGTGTTGTTGTTAGCTGTCCAGAGTAGATTTTGGTCTAGATGGGCAGGGGATAAATTGAATAAATAAATAAAATAAAATTATTTTCAGAAAGTCATACTTCTGAGAAAGCTGTCGCACGTTCCTGACATACTTTCCCTGCCTCTCACCATCAGTGAAACATCTTTTAGGCAAAATGAGACTCATAGCTCTAATATGTACCTCACAAGTATCTCAGGTGACTATTTCCTGCTACTATTTGGTGAAAGAACTACAGAGGTCATACTGCATTTACTCAAACGGACTGGCCACGTGGCATTTAATTTAAAAAGTACCAATGAAATTTAGCTTGTGTACCATGAGATCTCAAAATCCAGTTTATCCATTCATTCTCTGCTGTCTAATACCTCTCTCCTAATCTGAGACCTTGGCAAACAAAACGAAACATTGCAAACCAAAATCTTAATATTTACAGTAGGAACTATCAGTCCCTGCATGGCTTATTATTTACAATGGGGAAAATACTTATGCCAGTACATTTATTATGTTGGTTGTTTAAAATACCAAAAACAAAAACTAGCAAGTGAACAGCTGCAGTTTGACACCTCTCCTGCTACATATACAACTTTTGATTTTACTAGCTCCATTTGAGAACAATGAGGAACTCTACTGAACAAGATTAACTTAAAAGAATGACAATATATTGCTATTTATAAGCAGAGGACAAAAATAATCATGCTGGGTAGCACCCCCCACATTAACCAGTTGGTATCTGGCTTTAGTTGACTCTTCCCCTTGGTCTGTGCTTCCCCTCTACTCTGTCTCCCTGTGGCCATTTCAATGTCTTTCTTCACTCAGATCTTGTCCCAGATAGAAACTTGTCCTGAAAATTTAAAAATCAATGCAACTCCTTCAGGGCCAGAAAAGAATTGCTTCATGATGCCTAAAAAAGGAAGGATGCAAGCACCCAATCTACACATTAGGTTGGGCTGGAAATTCTGTGACCTGCAAGCTGCATGAAGCCCATGGAGATGGTTTTTGTTTATTGGTTGGTTGGTTGGTTGGTTGGTTGGTTGGTTGGTTGGTTGGTTGGTTGGTTGGTTGGTTGGTTGGTTGGTTGGTTGGTTGGTCGGTCGGTCGGTCGGTCAGTCGGTCAGTCATTTGGTTTTCTGGAAGCCCTTGGAGCTTCCCTCAGTAGATAAAACTGTCTTTCCAGTCTCCAGGGGCAAAATTTCTCACTTAAGCCCCAAAAGAGCAATTCTGAAATATGGGAAGTGATGTTCTGGTTACTTCTGGGTTTGAGGGGGAAAAACACAGATGGTTGTAGCCTATGAAGGCCTGGAGGGACTGAAAATTGGTCGAGTGTAATCCCCAGACCATCTGAGTTTTCTCATTCTTGCACTAGATTCTCAATCTATGTAGTAACATGTAGTCCCTGCTGTAGCTTTTATCAGAGTAAAGAAACCTGAATTGCCTTTGAGTTCAGGCACTCACTAAACCACAATAAGATTGCCTTCCTTAATAAGCTTGAATAAAATGCATCACTAGTTTCTAAATATGCTGTGTCTGTAATAGTTTTAATTGGGCCATTTTGAAATTTGTTCCAGTTGTTGACCTCATCAAGTAGATCACGGGTGCCAAATTTCCAATGATGAATTCAAGTCATGTCATTTTTATATATAATAGCATTTTGAGGCTTACAATAGCAGAACTTTAAAAAAAAGAAAAAAAGAAAAAAGATAGGCCTTAGCTCCTTAGTGGATCAAGGAACTTGACATAATTCTGAGTAAACATTTTTTTGGAAAGCAAGATCAGTTCTGTTGCCCACCACCACAATAGTTCAAAAAGTATTCAAAATTATCCAAATGTAGCAACTCTAGTTGTAATGCTGAGACAGATCTAGGATGGCTGTCCAAAATATCATCTATTGAGTTCCTTTCAGAGATTACAACTTTTGCAAAGAAATAGGTTAAATGCAAGTTTAAACAATTTCAACATTTCTAAACCCTCTAATCTTCTTACAATTTTTGGTGCTTCTTAATAATACCCTGTATATGATTAGGTTGCATCCATCCTGTTATAACTTCTAACAGTGATATGTGTCTGGGATTAGAAGTGTTTTGCTTATACAGCTCCTCTCCAGGAATATAAATGATTTGTGGGCATACTTGCAATTTGTTTAACAAGTTGGCAAGTCTGCATGTTACTCCTGTAAGTCACTTTATAATGTGCCACACTTGCATGATTGCTTAATACTGCTGAACTAAGACGGCAGCGTCTTCCTAGGTAACGCCAGGCCTATCCTGCATAATTAGAGATGAGCTGAGAAGCAAATGTCATTAACATACTAGGAAAGGGAAGCAAAGCGGCAAAGCTATCATTGACAGATTTTCCTCTCTGGGTTCATCATTCTTTATTTAATAACCCGCTGAATACCAATATCTCAGGAAAAGATAAGTGACTGTAGTGAGAGATAGAATTTCCCTGTTTAAATTTACTTTTGGATTTTGTTGGAAAGGTAACCCTGCAATGCTTCCATGTTGCAATTACAAAATGGACATTAGGAATGTCAGGCATCAGGAGTAATCAGTTAATGATTTTTTGCCATTTTATTTCTTAACAAAACCCAACACTTGCGGCCAATTCTTAGTTCAAGCACCACTCTGGCAATCTGGAAAAAACTAAAGACTTTGCTTCATGATATTTATTCTGACCATGCTGCAATGGGGGAAAAGCTGCTAATCAAACACTAATAAGAGAACACCAAACTCTTTTATATAGATTTATTGCAGAATAAGCAATCTGTAATATCAGATTTCCAGGGTTTCAACAAAGGTGCATGGCTCGTTATTCCAGCTGCGTTGGAGCAGAACGTGTGACAAACAGTGATTCAACCAACAGTTCATGAACTTGAACTTATAATACAGAGAGAAATGGTTTCATGAAATGGTCCTTGTCCAAACCTCAATGGTCCTTGTCCAAACCTCTGGGTTTCCCTGATTCTTCAACATATTAATAGGACTCCTTGGGTTACCTATACCTAATGCAGAACTGTTTCATACCACCCTACTTTACTGCAGGGTATAAATCAAACTGTTTTAAAAGCAGAAAACTCCCCTGAGCAGAAGAGCACCAGACTGGATCCATCCCCATAGTTATACCAGGAAGCTGAAGAATCTTGTCATTTGTATTATATGTCAAATGCTGCAGCTAAATTTTTAAACTGTAATGTACTTCAGAGATTGCACATATTCGGGTGGATTCTTAAGATGAATAAAAATAACCTACTTGATACCTGGTGCTTCAAAATCCTAAACAATGTGGATGTCCTTCTTGTCTGAGATAATTTCAAATTATAACAGGTTTTTTTTTGTGCAAAGTGGGTTATTTTTATGGAAAACACTGGTCTTGCCAATGTGAGAATTCTGTTAATTGCTCCACAAAATTCCTCGCATGCATGTTGGCCAAGAGGAAAATGTTGTAATTTCTTGTTCTTGCTGGTGAGTACAAGACAGATGAGGATTTGTATGTGGATTTTGAAATGTGAAAGAAGGAAGGAAGGATCTGCACATGTGTTTATGTGAAATAGGAGGCCATATCATTTGGCCTTATCACTGGGTGAAAGAGAAGAATCTCCAAAACTGCTCACATACTAGTACAGAGCTAATTAGCAAGGAATTGTTTCAGCTGAGAAGGCAGAGAGAAGTAACTTCGGAGAAATTACTCTCTTCTTTGAGAAGGTTTGGGATGCTTTGATGGTTGATTGGAGTATCCTCTCAAAGAGTTTAGGAAGGGATGATGGATATAAAAGTGAGAGAGAAGTTGCTTAGCTTAGCCTAGTGTCTCTTAGGAGACCACTATGCACATCTATTGCTTTGCTGCCTGATTTGTAACCTGTGTATCTTCTGGAACCATGCTGACCTTCTCTCAATGTGCATTAGCTTAGATTAGTTAATTTCTTGTGCGAGTTGTTCTGGGAGTGTTTTGCCTCAAGTCTTAAACCTTTTTGAATGCTTATTTGCTCCACAGCTTTTTGACTGTGTTTTTATGACTTCCGAAATTGTTTGGAAACTTTACCTTTTTGCCTTTTTCTTGTGTACAGTTCTGGTCGCTGCACTTTAACAAAGTCATAGTGGAACTGGAAAAGGTGCAAAAGAGAGCAACTAAAATGATGACTCGGCTGGGGTCTCCCTTATGAGGAAAGGCTACAGTGTTCGGAGCTCTTCAGTCTAGAGAAAAGGTGCCTGAGGGGGGACATGATTGAGATGTATAAAATTATGCAGGGGATGGATAATGTAGATAGAGGGAAGCTCTTTTCCCTCTCATGCAATACCAGAACCAGGGGGCATCCACTCACAATGAGTGTTGGGAGAGTGAGAACAAACAAAAGAAAGTATTTCTTTACCCAGTGTGTTGTTAGTCTGTGGAACTCCTTGCCACAGAATGTGGTAATAGCATCTGGCGTAGATGCCTTTTAAAGTGAATTGGACAGATTTATGGAGGAAAAGTCCATCTCAGGTTATAAACCATGATGGAGATGTATGTATAATCTCCAGGCTTACAAGGAAGGTACCTCAAAATGCCAGATGCAGGAGAGGGGTATCAGGAGGCAAATATCTAGTTGTCTCATGTGCTCCCAGAGGAATCTGGTGGGGCCACTGTGGGATCCAGGAAGCTGGACTAGATGGCCTGATCCAGCAGGGTTGTTCTCATGTTCTTAATGTCTTTAATAGAATATAAAATTTAACAACAGCTTGGTTATTTTTGAGAACAACAGGGTTGTTGTTACTAAAGTAGGCCATTGCCTCGATCACCTACCTGAGTGCCTTTATATTTTGTGGATATTTTGTTATTCTTACCTTGCAGAACTGGCATAAAGGGCAAAAACACTTAACCATATGGCTTCTGGTCGCTTCATAGAACACTAAACATACTGAGTGACTCAAAGTGTAAGATGGGCATCAAAATGGCAATTCATTTCAATTCATGACTTGTCAAGGTCCACAAATCATGAACAACAAAATTATATATTTTTTTCTGATGAATCAATGAATGAATTAGTTGATTTGTTTTGCCTTTAAACCCCTATAAAACAGACTCCCAGACACCTAGAGACATCAAAATTGCAGTGAAGCTTCCAATGAATCTCCTCTACAAGCCTTCCAAGTTTCATGAAGCTGAGGTGTTAGATACCCTTGTTATACATCCACAAATTGGGTCCCCCAGGAAAATGCCCTTTAGCAGCTGGCTTGGGAAAACCCAATCTTCACCAAACTTGGAGGACGTTGGAACTGAAATATTGATCTCTCAAAAAGGCTTTTCAAAAGGGAGAAACAGTGATTTCATATCACACTGAGCACACCTGGAGCAGGCTTACCAGAATTAAATTTGCAAAGTGTATACATTGTTGCATGGGTTGGGAACAGAGGTGGGATTCAGCAGGTTCTCACCTATTCTATAGAACCGCTTCCTAAATGTACTATTGGTTCTTAGAACCGTTTGTTGGCCTGAGATGAATGAAGGAGGAAGGGCCAGGTGACCAGCGACGAGCGAGGAGGAGGGGGTACAATTAACTGCCTCCCTTCCCACTCCACACTGAGCCATCTGAGGTGGGATATGGGTGAGAGAGATAAAGCCCTGGAAAGAGCAGAGGTGTCACTGGGGGAAAAGGGGGGAGGATGAGTCCTTGATGTCACTGGAGGAAAGCCCATGGCCTTGAGGCAGAGGGTGTGTGTGATTGACAAGGCATGAGGGCAGGACACAGAGGGAAAAAGTTTTGGGGTGAGACAGCTTCAATCAAACAAACAACCGTCCTCGTTTTACTATGATTTTTTTCAAGTTAAAGGTACCACATAAGACTGTTGCTCTGCCTAGAAAGAGTTTTTTTTAAATCCCAGAGAATATCCAATGCATGAACCAGTGATAGTCTCACTGATCCACACAAGCAAGGTATGCAATAGAAAAGTCACTCACACCACAAAGAGATGAAACCTCCAAGCCTCATTTAGAGTAACAAAGAACTCTTCCTCCTGCCCCCAAACTGACAATTTCGGGAGACAAATGGCACACAGAGATGGCCCACTCTGTTAGAAGGAGGAAGACAGCTATCAGTATTTTAACACTAGTAAGACTTACTATTCTTGAAGGCCATATATCCAGGGCCAAGAAAGGAAAACACATAAACATATCAATAGATAAGGGGAATTGAAACTCTTCTCTCCAGACATTCAGACGCATCTTGACCACAAGTCAACATGGGGGGTGGATGGGGGCTGGAGGGACTCCGAGGGGGAGGGACCATCATGAGAAGGCAGCATTCTCCAGAAAAGACATACATGAGAGCATACTAATCAAGCATTTGTTGATATTGGCTGTTGTGGGTTTTTCGGGCTCTTTGGCAGTGTTCTGGACCGATTGAGGTGGTGGGGTTGAGGTGGAGTGGCAACAGATTGAAAAGAGACCATACCTTCCAAGCCAGAAGGAAGTGGGGGAGAGAAGAACTCCTCAACAGGTGTGCAAAGGCAGCCTCCAGGTAACAACAAGCAGGGCTATCAGTCATTTCAGGAGCAGGAAAGGGGATGAAAGCAATTTTTACTGGTGAGCTATAGGGTGAAATAGGAGGTAAAGGGAAGGAGAGATGTGTCAGTTCTCTGTCAAACCTGGTCATAAGCACCCACTGTGAGGTGTGTGTTTGTGTGTGTGTGTTTGGCACATGCCCATGGTGAGGTTAACAGCAGCGGCATGCCCAAACAGATACACTTATCCAGATATCTTAATCATGTGAGAAGTAGTTGTGATGATAGGCAGTAGGGAGACCACTGTAGAAGAAACTCTCATCAGATCCCACTGTCCTGGGCATTTATTTATTTATTTATTTATTTATTTATTTATTTATTTATTTATTTATTTATTTATTTATTTATTTATTTATTTATTTATTTATTTATTTATTTATTTGCCATTCGGGCATAGAACCTGTTGTTAATTTATCTGAATCCCACCACTGGTTGGGAAGAGAGATATTTGGAGAGCTTAGGGCAATTACTGGCTGAAAACAGAGTCAAAAGACAGGTTGTCTTTTAAAAGTTGAAAAATCAATTTTGTTTTAAAGCAAGTAATGGAGGGGCAGTTCTCCAGAAAGTGGGACATTTTGCCATGTACAGTATCTCCAGGGAATAACATACAGTTTTGTAAAGCTCATTCAAAGTATTTCTGCATTACAAAAGAATAGAGCAACTGTTATTTCCCCAGTCCTAAGTGGTTTCAATAAACATTCTCTCAGGCCTTCTGAGACCTGGTTCCTAAGACAAAATTTTAAATGGAAAATCAACTCCAGGTCATGGGCAATCTGAACTCTTTTTTTTAATATTTTATTTTTTAAACTACTAGGAATCGGATAGGAAATACAAAAGGTAAAAGGAAAAGGAAGGGATGGGGAAAAGATTTTAAGGATAGAACACCAAATAAACAATCATCCATCTATGCATGTTAGGTATACAAGCATCCAATCTATTCATTTTTCAATAAAAAATCAACTTTCTACTTTTTAAACTACTTGATTACCCTCTAGCTATCAACTTATATTTATGTTTTAGTTTAAATCTAAGTTACTCCAACACTATCAGGAAACTGAGACCAATAGTAGAATACATCCCCTCTTTCAATTTCCTTCTGTCTTAGACATACATTCAGCACGGCTGAAAAAGTTTCAGTTTTTGTCACTTCCCATATTTCCTCAGTATGCTTCTCTTGTTTCCATGGCTCTGTTTTCTTCCAGTTTTTGGGAGAGAAGGATGAATCCAAGACAGTAATCTGATTTTTAACATCATATTTTCTGACTGTTGTAGCTAAATAGCTTGCTGGGTAACTCTTCCTCCCATCTATGTTACCTGACATCACACTCAATAAAAACATTTCTGGAGTTAGTACAGTTTCATTTGACTGTTGTTTAACATCTGATGACTTCTCTTTCATCAAATCTTCCATCTGTCTGAGACACTCATTTACCTGCTGAAATCCTGTTATTATTATCATTTGCATGGTAACCTGACATTCTTTATCTGACAAAGTCCCCAACAATTGATATTTTAATTTTTCGGAGTCCATTTTCATCTTTCCAATGAGTATGGTCTGTATAAATAATACTCTTTAGTTTCCACTATTTTATCAACGAACCAAACCTATTATCATAAACCTCCCCTAAGTACTTCCTCCCCTCCTTACCCAGATATTATAGTATGTAGACCAACTTTTAGCCCAACAATTTAAATTACAACCATGGCAGTATTATCAGAGTCCCACATAGTCCAGCCAATAAAAAGTCCAAACTAAACAGTAGACACAGGAAGTCAGTCTCTCCAATAGATATACTTGTATCTGTCAAATTCCAGTCCTGGTTTTCCTCACTCCTCAGTCTATTTGGTTGCGTTTGTCTCACTGATGATTCACAGTCCATTTTCTTGCTTCCAAAAGTTTATTCCTCGTTCTGAAATCCAGCAAGGTTCTGTTATCAAAGTCCCATTCATCAAACTCCAGTGCTGGTTTTCCTAGATCCTCAATCTAGCTGATTTCATCGTCTCACTGGAGATTCACAGTCCGGTTTTTTACTTCCAAAAGCTTCTTCCCCCTTCTCCGAAAACCTGGCAAAATTCTGTTATCAGAGTCCCATACAGTCTAGGGAGAAAGATCCAGACTAAACAACATTCACAAAATTTCAGTCTCTTAAAGATTGTCCAGTGGTATTTTCTCTGGGATTTTTTCCAGAAACACAAGATTTTTCCTTCTCACTGTCTTAAATTCGACCTTGAGCCAGTCTGCTGCTTAAGAATCAGTTTCGTTTTGAAGAAGCAGGCTGGCAAGCACGACTCGCCGCTCCTTATCTTCTTTCAGCCAAGTATTTTCACCCTAATTTCTTTTTCATCTTAATGCGGTTATTCATAAATCAAAAGCTTCAACTTACTTTGTTATTGTATATTTTTCAGCCGTATTTTTTGTTCTCCTTTCCTCGGGGGGTCGGGGTGGAGTGCTCATAGTTATTCTGCCAAGATGGCTCCCGTCTCTGATCTGTGCTAGGGTGAATTATCAGAGGGAATTAAAATCAGGTTGCCGCCCAATCTTCTTCCTTCTGGGGCTCACCAACTGCTTGAGAGAGACCTCTCCTGGTCTCCCCTTTGATCCCCCATTTCTGAAGGGATCCCAAACCAGGTGGTTCCAGCTATTCCTGGGAGCTATTCCTGGGGGCTACTGGCAGCACCACAATGAAGCTCCACCTTCCGGCAATCTGAACTTTTGAGACAATCTAGCTCATGTCAGATCTTTCTTCCTACTGCCCTCCCCTCTTTTCCAGGTATGTGCATAGTAGGAACTGCTGCATAGCTCAGTGGTTTTGGCAGAGCCAGAGGTTGAGAGTTTGATTCCCCACTGTGCTTCATTGACAGGGACTGGGCTTGATGATCCACTGGGTCCTTTCCAGCTCTGCAGTTTTAAGATTTTAATAGATTTTATAGCTTTAGTTTACTCATTTTTGTTATAATGAAAGTTCAGACTTGACTTGATTGAACACTCACTTATCTGCTTTTCTCATTGTCTGTGGTATCTGTAAGTCATTCCTGGAACAATAAATGCATTTTTCTTTTACTTTACTTTAAAACAAGCAAGCAAGCAAGCAAGCAAACAATTTGAAGGGTGAAAAGGAGAGGAGTGAGAATTAAATAGGCAAAAATGGCATTCCTCTATGAATTTAAGCCCCCCTCCCATATGTATCCCAACATCCAATACAGATCCCAACACAGAAACATTGTACCCCTGAAACAGAGACAGGTCTTAAGCCATGAGTGCACCAGGCAGGAGAAACCATTGGTTTGTCTAAGCATAATACCTGATGTTTAAATCTGGGGCAGACAAAGTGCTAACCTCCAGATGCTGATCACCTGCAATCAGTAAGACCAATGGTGAGGAATGATGAGAATGAGAAGCCTATCAGTGTCTGGATATGATTTGCCAACCCCTGATCTAAATAACTGTTTGAAATTCCTGCTCATACCTATTTGATTGGGTACAGCCAACAAAGGCAAAAGTTACTTTTGAAGATGGACAAGTATTTCCCAGGACCTGACATTTCACAAAAATTGATGGCTATAAACTGGAAAAAAAATTGTGCAATTGTAGTAAAGGTAAAGGTTCCCCTTAAAAATTTTTGTCCAGTCATGTTCTACTCTAGGGGGCGATGCTCATCCCCGTTTCCAAGTCACAGAGCCAGCGTTTTGTCCGAAGACAATCTTCCATGGTCACATGGCCAGTGCGACTTAGACATGGAACGCTGTTACCTTCCCACCAAGGTGGTCCCTATTTATCTACTTGCATTTGCATGCTTTCGAACTGCTAGGTTGGCGGGAGCTGGGACAAGCGATGGGAGCTCACTCCGTCGTGTGGATTCGATCTTACAACTGCTTGGTCTTCTGACCCTGCAGCACAGGCTTCTGCAGTTAAGCCCGCAGCACCACCACGTGTAGTAGCTTCTCAGTAAATATGCAAAATGGCTTTGATGGTTTATAGGCACTACAATGTACAAAGCATATTTAAAAAACACAGTCCCACAGTAGTGTTCTCTCTCCATAATCCATGATTCTTTCTGACTGCTTGTGGTTGCATAAAGTGTCAGCATAGAAACCTGCTGAAGTGATTTTTGACTCTGGAGGAGAGGTTGTTTAGGAAGTGAGAGAAGAAATTCAGAATTATAAAGATTGTGACTGGGCACAAACTGCTGATCCAACGGTTCATGCTGGTTTGTCCTTCAGACAAATGTGTGTTTGCTCTTCCCAAGCCCGCCTCCTCCAGCAGGCACCCGCTCAGAGGCAGCAGCTAGAGGAGGCGGGCAGGGAAGCTAGGGCACTGCCTCTTTGTGGGCGCCCACTGGAGGAGGCAGGGCTAGAAAGCACTGAACATATGAACTGCCAAATTGGCAGTTTGTGCCCATCTCTAATTGTGACCAAAACACACACACACAGTTTTTGGTTGTTGTTTCCAATCCAGAAGGTTGCTATTGAAAAACAGAAAGCTAGAGTACATGGGCTTTAGACTCACTCAGGAAGGCAATTCTTCTGTTATTAACCCTGATGGGTTACTACACTTCAGAAGTCAAGATCTATCTCTAGATATGGATATAATAATCAACTATGGTATTAAGTTATTGTTTCGGTCTAGCACAAAAAAGCAATTCTAATTTCCTTTGGTGGTGATTAATCAAAATGTTTGCTGCTGCTCTTACACCTTTCACATTTCATTTCTGAGTTGGATGATACTCTTGGCATTTAGAAAACAACAATAATGACAATTTATGTTCTCTGAGAAGGGCAAAATGGCAGTCTTTCTTCTAAATATTGCTACTGGAGCAATATGAAGCATTTGGGCTTACGTTATACGTTTCAGAGAATGGACTAGAAAGCAGATAGAATGTATTCTCTGGTCTATCATATGCTGTAATCTATGACAAAGGCATGCTTCCAAGATTAAGTCAGGACTGTGCAGAATCTAAGTGCTAAAAAGCAAAGGAGGGAAAAGTCTGATTTGCACGGGGGGGGGCATTTCAGAGCTAACCCTATTATAAGTAGTAATAATGCTTGTTATGTGTGATCAAGTTGTTTCAGCTGAGGAGAACACTATGAATGAATTACAGTATCTCCAAAAGACCCTGCCATTAACAGCTCTTGCTCAGGTACTGCTGACAAAAGGCTGTGGCTTCCCCTTACTGAGTCAACTCATTTCATGTTACATCTTCCTCTACTCCTACTGCCTTTCACTGTCCCTAGTATTACTGTCTTTTCCTGTTTTCTCATCTTATATGTAAAGTCTGATAGCCTTGTGTCAGTTGTTTTAGCTTCTCATGAGAATTTATACATTATTTGAACTAAAAACCATTTATTTGCTTTGCTGTAAACTGCCCAGAGAGAGTGTTGCATAATGGTAGCATGTACTGTAAGTTGAAAGAAAGAAAGAAAGAAAGAAAGAAAGAAAGAAAGAAAGAAAGAAGGAAGGAAGGAAGGAAGGAAGGAAGGAAGGAAGGAAGGAAGGAAGGAAGGAAGGAAGGAAGGAAGGAAGGAAGGAAGGAAGAAAGAAAGAAAGAAAGAAAGAAAGAAAGAAAGAAAGAAAGAAAGAAAGAAAGAAAGAAAGAAAGAAAGAAAGAAAGAAAGAAAGAAAGAAAGAAAGAATATATTTTGGATTGTCGATGGTATATGTTAACCTATCCTCTAAGACCGTCTTTCAAATGAATTGTTTTTCTTCCTATCAGCTTTCTTTATTGTCTAGCTTTCACATTCATGCATTGTAACTAAGAATATGCATTTTCTTGGCATTGATTTCCAGATACACAGACTTATACTTAAGTATCTTTTCTATTTAATATGCTTAAGAGTTACTTCCTTGGAATTTGGAATGACTCTCTCGGAAGAAGCAATAATGCCTAATAGCTGCTTATAGTATTTTCTGGAATTTGGTAAAGACCTAAGGTGCGATCAGATGACAAGAAAGGTTTGCTTCTGAATATGCCAGAAAAGTTGCTTTGCTGGGAAAAAATCTTCCTTAGAGCAACCCTTCTGTCTTCACAGAATTGTTTCAGTCTGGCTTGGTTCCCTTTCTCTTGCCATAAAAAAAGTAGCTTTGCTGCTGGACCAGAAAGGCAAACATCAGGGTCAGGTTGTGATTGCCATACAATAGCTTGCACCAGATCATGTCACAAGTGGTCCAAAATACAAGCTATTTCTTCATCTGATCACACCCTCATACACAATCTCATCTGAACATTCATGCGTGAGAAAATCTATGGTTCACCTGCAGAAGATTCTTTTACTCATCACAATCTGAGGTAGATTCTAGTCCCTTTTCTTTGCCTTTTCATTCAAACCAATGCTTTTAACATTGGCATTTTTTTTTAATCTGTGAAAGTCCAGTAGTGACAACTACTGGTTAGCAGAAGGTGTTCATTTACCATCTTTCTTTAACACTGAAATTGATTTACTTCAATGTGAATTTAGGTTACAACAACTTCCTCAGATACATGGAGTCCTCCAATAAAGGGGGCAGGATCAGGGTAAAACTGCATTATTAGCAATGGTAGTGAACTTTTAAGGTGTTCATTGCATAAACATAGTTAAGACGAAACATCATATAGCATAACAGAATAGTAGCAAGTGAACCATGAACTTTCAAGAAGCTAAATAAATAAATAAATCAACAGTTGTAAGAAAAGCTGGGTGTCAAAAAGCAAGAGTCAGGAGAATTTGAGGGGTTGCCGGGTTTCAAGAATTCCTTACACATCCCTAACTATAACTCCTAGTGTCTCTTGCCATGGACTGTGTAGCTAGGGCTGATGGGAATTGAAGTCCAATGATATCTGGAGGGCCACAGGTTTCCCACCTCTGAGATAAGGGGAATGCATTCATTCAGGGATAGAAGAGATGTGCAACCAGATGGAGCCATTGTCATTCAAGGATGCATCTGGGGCTTGTGGAAGCAACCTTGCTGACATGCCTTTTGTGTAACACACCATCTAGCTGTGTACCCCAATCTCCATGGTGATGCTTTTCACCTAGATGAGAATGGGACTGTCTACACACGATCTTCTAATAATGTAGGACTTGACCACTTTGGACAGCTTTCTCAAGTAGGTGTAGGAGCTCCTGGCCTATATTTGTGTATATCTGTATTTGTATGTATGGAGTAACCCTAGCTCTATGTGTCTGTTTATATGTATATATATATATATACTGTAGGTCCTTCTCTCTCTCTCTCTCTCTCCACACACACACACAGAGAGAGAGAGAGAGAGAGAGAGAGAGAGAGAGAGAGAGAGTCACAGTGAGCAATAAACAATAAGCAACACCTCTTAGTATCCAAAGTTGTGATAATGTTTTTTCAAGGCAAACGATGGAGACACACCTGGCCAGAAAGCCTGTTCAGTATTAGCTGCAAATCCTATATGTACCGAGAAGCAAAGGAGGTGTGTTTACCAGCCATAAAGGTAATGTAAGCAGCTCCCCTTCAACCAACATTATGACTACTCCAGATGCCTCATCCGGTGGAAAAGAATTACCTGAGATGGCAGTGTGTGTATATCCTGAACATTAAAAATTAATGGAAGGGTTGCCTTTCACTTGAGTAAAATGTAGAATATTTTACTAGTTATAAAACAGCCGACAACAATTACAGTCTTCAGTCATGAACTAAGCAAGAGAACAACCAGTGTTATAAACATATAAAACTGTTACACTTGGCACTGGAAAAACAGAATGTTATAGGTGGATATACATGAAAAGAAACTGGCCTATTAAACCAGCTCTTGATCACCAGCCTTATTTAGCAGGCCTTAAGGTACTGTTACCATGACATTCAGTGACTGCGTATCATATACTGTAAATACGAAGAATACCAAAAGAAAATGTGTTACTTAAAAATAAATCAGTCAGGTGATATAACTTTTCCTCGTGGCTTTCTTTCAGACAAATCCACTTTGAGAATGAGAAAAATGTAAGGAAATAAGATATTCATTCTAGAATAGGGGTATGCAAACTACTGTTACCCAGTCATTTTAGACTACAACGCCCATAATCTAATATACTATTGAATATGCTGGATATGATACATGAGATCTGTGGTTCAAATCATTCAAAATATACCATGAAGACTGAAAGGAAAACACTTAGGTGGACATGGGAATGAATACATTTAGATGAATCTACCCATTCTTGTTTTTTCTGTCATTCATTTTTTTTTTAAAAAAATAATACCTCATGTTCTTTATCCTTTATGGGAACATTTACAAATTCTGGTAAGTTTTTATTTTTTAAAAAAATGGTCAAGGAAATTTTCCAGCCAAATTCAGAATGTGCAGCTAATTCTGTCATAAGAAAGTCATGGCTGCCATATAACGGTTAGAAATGAGGAGGCTGTCAGAACAAATAAAGCTGTCCAGCATCAGTATCACAAACAGAGATTCAAATCCAGATATCACAGTTACATGGCTAAAGACCACTCAGTTGTTAAATAAATCTGTCTCTTTTGCTTTTCCCTATATTGGAATATTCTAGACTTCAATTCTTTCCATCTTGTCCATGAAAAAAATCTCTGGATTTTTTTGAGACCTTCTTATCAGAAAAATAAAGCAATCAAAATCATAATCATCATTATCATCATCTCCTTCATCTTGAAAAATGGAATGGAGTGGCTTGAGCAGGGAATTCTCCTCACTGTCATATTTTATTGCATGTTGTCTTTCTCTGAGTAGACTACCAGTTGATAAGCAGTAGGAATATAATAATATAATAATAGTCTTTGAGCTGCCGAGCTGGAAAAGACCTGTGGATTACTGAGTCCAGTCCTTGAATGGAGGGAAATTTAATTCCAGACTGTTTTAATAAGAATTTTTCTAAATCGTCACATTTTGTTTTAGCTTGTATGGAAAGAACTTTGGAATACTAATAGGCAGACATAGGAGAAGTTAAAACTGACAGATGCTTATTGTTCTGACTGTTTAACTCTTAAAAGCCTGGGTTTGAATCTGTATGTATTCAAGCATGCAAGTCCTCCATTTGGTTGCCACCTCCCCATACTCTCTCATTTTAGCAAATATACAACACGTACAATACAACAAGTAAATAACTATTCTAGGAATTGCTCCAATACATTTGGCCAGTATAGTAAAAATTTAGTTTCACTTTCTAAAGAATGTACCAACGTTCTCAGATGATGGAAAGAACTTCTTTTAAAAAACTGAATGCAAGAGAAAGTGAAATTGACAGATTTTCCATCCTTAATAAACAGAGATAATTTAAAAAAAAGTTTAGAGGAGTTTCTTTCTGGAGTTTTATGTCTGTGGCCATACTGTTATCTGGTGGATTTATGAGCTGCACTCCCCAAAAGTAACTTGTACAAGTTCTGTTAACAAGGCAGGAATTAGGAGCCATTGTTAAAAACCCGTTCCCATCAGCTCTTGGCAACATGACTAATGGCGAGGAAGCACAGGAATAGGAGTTCTTCAGCATGTTGTGGGCCACAGGTTTCCTACCTGTGCCTGGTTCACACAAATCTGTTCATGAGATAACATGGTTCCACTTCAGACTGCAGGTAATGGAACTGCACAGTCACCCATAAACTTCCACATATGAGAAAATAGCATGCAACAAAGATTAAGGGTGAGACTTTTCAACTGATGCTCTTTTCTTCTGCATGTGTGTGGAAAGGGCTTTCAATTATATTATTCTTCCACCTACATTCTAATGATGCACCATCCAGAAAAACTTTGGTCTGGTGATGGAAGCAGATAAGATGGATGAAGCAAGTGGTACATAATAAAGCCTTCACCTGAAAAATGGCTAGAAAGCTAACAATGGTGGTTAACTCATGGTGGATAATCAAGCATTCCTCTGTTTTCTAGCTATAGCGGCATACTTTGTGACAAATGAACATTCTCATCTGCCTTTGCCAACTGTCCGATAAGATCAATTTCGTATATCTTCAGATACCCAGTCAAATATTTTCACAATGTGAATTATTCCAGAGTGTTTTTGTATGGGTTAACTTGCACACGTATCTCTCATTCATCTGAATGACCTTGGGGACATCTCAAGCTCTCAGGTAGTTGGGAAATGTGAGCATTTTTTAGGGTTGTTGTTTTTTAGTTCTTTAATTATTTCCAAGGAGGAATTAATTGATCTACAGCTCAGGAACCTGGAGCTGCACAACATTAAGCTGGAGAAGAGAATTAATTGCTAATTAACTGCTAATTCAGGGAATTAAATCTGACCATAGACACATTCTACCTTGGTTGAAAGATATGCAGTGAAGTTTCTGTAATCAACCTGGAAAATTAAATTGATTGTTTGCGAATGGCTATGGCTGACTTTCTGAAAAAAAATCTCTTCTATATGTTGTCTCAAAAACTGGGAGTAAATAAGTGTGACAATCTGGTAAATGTAGCTGAATAATTTTGTAAATAAAATAAAATAATAATTGAATTTTTATCTGTATTTTTAATTAAAGCATGTCCCATTTATTTCCTCTCTATGATATGGAAAAATAGTAAAGCAGAAATAATCTCATATGATCCCATATTGCCTAGAATCCTACAGATTAATTACATTGGCATAAGAGAACTTCCTAACAACAAGATCTCTGGCTTGTCAGGATTCAGTTTCATCTGTAGGAGAGAGTTTTTCAACAAGATCTGCACTGACTGTAAGCTTTTCTTTTCTAGTTCTGGCATTTACCTATGCAGCCATTATTTGGTGTGCTCCCTCAATCACTTTGCAACTCAGATATTTGATTTTGAAGCACTGTGTGCATGTTTATGTCCTATCCTGTCAGGGGTGTGTGGAAGGCATCAATCAGAAATCAGTGGAAAAATCAGCAGCTGTGCGTCATGCCAGACCTGAATAACAATGCTAAGAAGGTGAATAACGAACCAAATTGTTTGAGAACCAGGGACACTGATATTGGCCAAGAAAAGTCCCCACCCAAATAGGAGACTTTATATAGGTTTTACTATCATAAGTTCATATTGTCTGGTATCGGTGGGTTGGCCCATCTAGCATAGAACCTGAAGATATACCACCGCCCTATAAGATGCCCTAAATGGTAGTTCTGGTCATTTACCACACGGACCTAGTGAATGATTGAATCCTGATATTCACAACACAGATCTGGGGATGCTGTGCTGGGAATGGATGAGCTTTCAGCATTCCTGTCCACTGGTCAGGCTGGAACTGCTGAGAGCTGAAGTACAAACTATTGGACTGGTACTAGATAGAAAAAATCTATTCTGAGGGGTCCACAACAGACTTTGAAAGCTCCCTGCCCAAGCTCCAAACAAAGACTATTTGGCACTCCTGTTGAAAATTCATATAGTTATAATACATAGATGAGATGGGGAAGACTATATTTCCTTTAAGTACTGTATTTGCGTTCTAAAGCCATCCCTCCATTTCATTTTGGCTAATAGCACTGCCTTGGACCTTCTCCAGCACACTGTCCAGCCTCCCTTCATTTAGGTGAGGTTTCTGCCAAAGAAGTTCCAGCAGATTATATGCTTTGTTTTCATGCTGGCTTTGGAGAAATGCAGGTTTGTCACAAGAACTCTTTCTCAGGAATCTGGACTTCACTTCTTAGGCCTTCATGTGTTTTTGAGATACTAGCCAACAACCCATAAGCAACTGGAGCATGCTTTATTTCCTGGCAATGTGAAGGATTCCTCAAGCCTGATTCGGTGTTGGCAGGAGCAAATAAAGCTTCAGAAAGACTGTAGCTGGTTACTTCAAGCAGGCACCCCTCCCGTTCCCTCCACATTCAAACCCTTTTGTGAAAATCCACCTCACATGATATTGTTAACCTAGCCAAATCCTTCCTTCACTTTTCTGTCTCTTTGGACAAAGTCATGCGACAGAGAGAGAGAGACAGACAGAAAGCAAACATTTTGTAGTGAGAGTTTAATTATTCCAAACTTTCTGCTGCCAAGCACTAAGCATTTGAAAGCTTCATCAAGCTGCTCTGTTGAACAGTATGTGTAAACTAGCAGACAATTAACATTTTTTTTCATTATAAATAAATTAAGTCTTATTTTTAGAAAAGTTGTTTGTTGCTAGTGCTACCTTTTTGTTGTCATTCATTTGTACTTCACTGGCCAAAGAGGGATTTGCTTCCAAATTTAATTCTTCCCTTAGCAGGTGTCTAATTAGGAGTGTGATATATGTACAAAAAAAGAATCTTATCAAAATAGTGTTAATCCTTTGGTATGCTTGAAAGGCAGACACTCTCAAATGACAATAAGCTGGGATTCGTCTCATCTGTAGGGTTCTGCATAGCTTCCCAATCCAACTTGGGTGCCAGTTTGGCACTTGGGATCAAGACCCTGTCTGATCCAGCAAAATCTGGGCCATTGTTGATCCTATGCAGGCATGAACCTGATTCACAATTTGGATTTCCAAGTATCTGGAACTCCTGTTCACTTGACTGGGTATTTACGAATGCTTATAATTTTAGAGCAAGCTGTTACAAATTGCCATGAAACTTGGCAAGATGGGTGATCACAAAGACAGGATTTACCATTTTGATTTGAAGATGAAATATAGCTTTTTCAGATATACTGAATTCTTAAATTTTATTTAATGTTGGTTTGAAGAGGAGCCATCTCAACATTGCTTCTTTTTCTTAAGTTTTTCTTGGTCTAATAGGTGGCCACTCCTGCTCTCCTCTGCTATCACTTTTTTCATGCAAACCACACGTTTGGCTCATGTGCAAGACATACATGCAAACAAGAACATCATTTTCCATCTTAAGCATGTTCAGGAAACAGGATTCTGCAACATTAGAGTAGGAAGGAAGGAAACTTGCTCCCATTTGTGAGAAGGGAGAAGATTGCAACCATGCTAAGCAACTGGGAGAGGGAAGAAGAAACCCATAGAGAGAAAGAGAGAAAAGGGGAAGGAGGAAATATGGTAGTGGGTACTACACTAAAACTGGCAACTCAGTATCACTCACAACCCAGACAAAAATGGCACACTGAGTCCTAAATCGAAGTGAAACTAAATAAACATTTATAACCCCTTCCTAGCTCCTAACAGAAACATGGCATGTAAAACAACATAAAAGACATCACTCAAGGATCCTCCTTACAGACTCACTACCTGGAGAGTACTGAGAAAGTCCTTTTCCTTGGTGGTTGTGGGCCTGTCTATTAGTGAAGCCCAGCTCCATCTCCTTTTTAATCATCTCATCCCATCACAGTGTCTTTCTTATGTACTATTCGAAAGTTGTGTTCCCCTTTCCCTTTGGTTGAATGTGCCTGTTCCTTTTTAACTCTCTCAACTCCATCCCCCCCCCCAAAAAAAAGAACATTCAGCAGGATCAGGGATGTTCACTTTGATTGAGGGTGCACCAGGTCAACATAAATAGTCAAAATGCAACTCAAGACTCAGCATTTGGCCAATGCCTATGCCCAGCCCTACTCATTTCATGTCCAGCGGTGCAATGTGATAGTCAGGATTCAGGTTAGGCATCCTTCAGTCTTGAGAGACTATGGTATCATGCTCTGCATGGAGGACTTGGAACAGCATCTAGTGTGGCTGAGAAGGGCAATCCCTTCCACACAGTTTGTACCCTGTCTAGCTCCCTGATTTTGCTGCTATTGTGACTGCCTTTTTGCCTTGACTTGCTGGACAAGGGTCTCTTCAAATTGGCAGAGGCCGTGATGCACTGCCTGCCTCCAGGCCGAATGCTCAGATGTCAGGGTTTCCCATCTATTGAGATCCATTTCCAAGGCCTTCATAGCTGTGGTCTCCCTCTGGGGCAATGTCCCTGCACTAATTCTCCATATAGGAGATCTTTTGGAATCCGACCATCAGCCATTCTTACAACATGCCCAAGCCAACGTAGATGTCGCTGCTTCAGTAATGTATATATGCTAAAAATTCCAGCTAGATATAGGACTATTCTATTTGGGACTTTGTCCTGCCAGGTGATGCCAAAAATACATTGGAGACAACACATTTGGAACATGTTCAGCTTTCTCTCCTGCCATGCATGAAGGGTCCAGGACTCACTGCAGTACAGAAGTGTACTCAGGAAACCATAGAGGTACAACAAACTGGCATGGAAGATGGTTGTGGGTTTTTCGGGCTCTTTGGCCATGTTCTGATAGTTGTTCTTCCTGACGTTTCGCCACTCTCTGTGGCCGGCATCTTCAGAGGACTGGAGTAGGAACTCTGTCCATTCTCTGTTGCTGTTTGTTGGATAGTTGAGTATTTATAGCTGTGGGAACAGCTTTTGTCTTTTTTCAGGAGATAGGGTGATCCTACTCCAGTCAGGAAGAACAACCTTCAGAACACGGCCAAAGAGCCTGAAAAAACCACAACAACTACCAGATCCCAGCCATGAAAGCCTTCGAGAATACTTTGCATAGTTATTTGTTCAGAATTAGCTGGGCCCAATAAGAAAACCAGACACTGTGAAGATATAGGTAAGGAAAATTCATTATTAACATCATATTATCCAGAATATATTATAGCTGGATGGATACATACATACATACATACATACATACATACATACATACATACATACATACATACATACATACATACATACATACATACATACATACATACATACATACTTTATTGTTGTGGCATGAAGCCTTTATATATAGTTGGATAAAAAGTTGATTCAAATGGGAGCCACCCTAACTGCAACTTACTATGCTAAAATAAGTTGCTGTTAAAGTAGGCCCATTTGAATCAATGGAATTTACCAAGGAATTTACTCACTAAATCTCAATTGATTCAATGGGCCTGCTTTAGTGCAATTTACTGTGCTAAGCCACAAGATTTTGACCAGTCTGTTTCTAGCTTTTTATCATTTTGGAGATTTTTTCAGGGCAAGAAAGCACATAAACAGTTGGTTGGTTTGGTTTGGTTTGTGATAAGGTTTGCCAAAATCTCAGTATCACACTGTAATACTTTATTTATACGAATATAGACCAGAGGTACCAAAGTATTATGATGTGGGAATACCAGTGAATGCTTGGCCTGGAAGTAAAGGATTAAAACTTGAAAGAATCAAACACGCAGCTTCTGTAAAAGGACAGGCACACCTCCAGTGTCACTGAAAACTCTGCCAATGCCCACCAATTGGAAGCTCTCCTTTTGAGAATGCACATATACCATGACTGCAGGCTGGTTATCAGGGCTACAGGGGAAAGGCAGACATCACTGATTCTGGCAGAAGCAGAATGATTCCTTGAATTTTTAAAATTTATTTCTTTAAAATATTTTTAGCCTGACTTTCTCCTTAAAAAAGGACTCAATGCAACTTATGTAATTAAAAACACAGTACTAAAAGCCAAAAACAGTAAATTATTCAAATATTAATGGATTAATAACATTATATTTAAATGTTAGGTAACAGTACAAAAACAGTTTTAGAAGAAACAAATTAGAAACCATCCTGTTTATTGTCTCCTAGACAGTCAGTCACTAAGGCAAAGCTTGCCTGAAGAGAAAGGTCTTTGCCTGCTTGCAGACGGACAGCAAATATACCACAAGATCTTGGCCATAGGTTGCCAATTTATTCTTGATTACAATATTCCGCTTACACAATAAGCAGACCATGCAAGATGACATCACTGTGGCCTCCATCTCCACAGTGCCCTCCAGTGGAACTGCCAGTAATATGGTAAACAGCAAGGATTCTCATCCAACAGAAGTCTACTTGGTTATGAGATCCAGCCATATTGGATACAACAAAAACTATGTTGGTCAAAATCTATGGGTTCATTATGCCATTAAAAGTACAGTGATCTAAATGAACTGCTGTTTGGTAATGAGTTGTCACTTGTGTCCCCTGTTGTGCTCCAATTCTTGTGATTGGGCGGAGACAAGGAATGCAAGTGGACACTTGCTAAAGAGCATGACCTTACTGCTGAAATTCATGCCATTGCACACAATGGAAACACAATTGACCACTAGGATTCCAGCCCTCAAGAGAAAATGTTACCAACAACCTTTGGCCATGCAGCTAGCTACAAAGAGCTGCCCTTGATTTGCATTTGCAAATGTGGTCACCAGTCCAACATATCTTTTGAAGCTGATGAGCTAAAGAAGAAGAAGAGATATATGTTTGAGAAAACTGAAATAGCGCATGATTCATAATACAGCCACTCGCCTTATGAGATAAATGAATATACTGAACCAGGTATACTGAACACCTTGGCAAAATCAGCACTACACTGCAGTTGACAACAATGTGTTTATATTGAGCGAGTAGTTGGTATAATCTCACTTTTTAATGAAAAAGTACTTTAGGTACAGGAGCTACTCCTCATCCAGGTCAACAATTATGCAGGTGCTAAGCAGCCATACTTTATTGTACAGAAAACATTGTAGGAAGACCACAACGAATGTTCTGGGAGATAACAAGCAACTGAAAGACCCCCATCTCATAAATAACTATATTTGTTGGACCTTATTTTTGGTACTTCTTGCTGCCTGTTATCTCCAGGACATTCTAATCTTCTACTGCTCAAATTAATTAAACTTTGGCATCCATGTGTCACTGATGTTGGTGAGCTTAAAAAATAACTGAAATAAGGAATGGGAATGTATTTCCCTTCTATTTTTTTTCTCCCCTCGCCTGACTCTGCTAACAGTGTTGTAAGGTCCCTCTAATTATCAGCCTGTAGCCTGTAGTTCCAGACACCAAAATGCTTTGATACAGGCTATCAGGCTTCCGAAACCAAGCACTAAAATGCCAAGGATTTGGAGACATGTGATTTGCAAACCAATTAGCGATATCAGAAAAGAGGCAGAAATCTGTTCGCTTCAAGTAAGGCAGCTGGAGGCTTGGCTGCGATCTGGGCTAAAGCTGGCCCGCTTTTGGGGGATCAGACTGTCTGGCAGATATTTAATGTCCTTTAACTCATTCAAATAATTGGCAGCTGGAAAAAAACATGTACACTCTGGTAAATGTCTAAACAATTGCTACTCAGAGCTGCTATAGTTATTTTTCTTCCAGTCTATTATGCAAAGGTCCCACCCCCGCCAACTCCCTGTGAAATCTTGGGGTGGGTTCTGGCAAGCCCCTCCTTATATGGTTCTACCTTGAGGGAGTCTCTCAGGGCTTTAAGATAGCTCATGGAGCTTTTGAGAGAGCCCAAGTTGATGAGACTGAAGAATTCAGCAAACATTTTTCTATGCATAAAGGAAAGCCCACCACTACTCTGTACAGAGTTTTCACCAATGTTTCCACACAAAGGAAACCAATCTGGAATATGGCAGCCCTTTTGTGGACAGGTCTTGCCAAGATGTCAACATTGTGATAAGGTTTATGGTGCCAAAAAATGCCCAGTCCATTCTTAAACACATCATTTCATTCATTCTTTTTTTCTCCCTCTTTCTATGGTTTCCCCCACAAATGTCTTTCACTTATAACATTTGTTGGGGATTGTCATCACACTTGCATTGATATAAAATCATCAGCATGTACTTTTTTTCCTAATTCTTCAAAGGTAAGAGGACCAGGGGGATTGATTGACTATTTATTTATTTATTTATTTATTTATTTATTTATTTATTTATTTATTTATTTATTTATTTATTTTCATTTCTATACCACCCATCTGGCCACAGGCCACTCTGGGCAGTTTATAACAAAATACATTAGCAACATAATTAAAATATCAGTCTGACAGAACATAACATAAAAATAATAAAATACAAATAAACAATCAAAAGCATTAAAATACATTTACATAAACAAACATTCAAAATAGCAGACTTGGTCAAATTAAGACTAGCTAAGCTCAGCTGGCTCCACAGGTATAACATTCTGGAATGCCTGCCTGAATATCAGGTTTTAATGACTCTTAAATATCGCCAGCGAAGGAGCCAGGCAAATTGCAGGAAGGAGTTCATTCCACAGCTGAGGAGCAACTGCTGAGAAGGCCTGGTTTCTTGTCTTCTTCCTCTGGGCCTTTCTTGAGATTAGTATTCTCAGCCAGCCTTCTTAGGATATTCATGTAGGATGGGCAGATCCAGTTGGAAGCAGATGTTCTGCCAGGTTTGGGCTTCATGGGCTAAAACTATTACCTTGAAGCTGACATGGAAATGGACCTAATAAAGCTAATTATTAACCCTAATACAGCTAATTATTATTAGAATGGGTACATTTTAAAAAATGGAGCCAATATACAAAGTAACAGTTATGAAAAATGGGAAGTACAGTATTAAGGGTACACTTCCTTGAGTTTAGACTTAGTTCATACCACCACATATTTCTGGAGTTTGATGATTCTCTGTAAATTTTCTTTTAGTAAACAATTCTTGAGAAACTTTGACATTTTTTTGATGTTTTTATCAACCACCCAGAGTGGCCTTGCTAGCCAGATGGGTCATATAAAAATCAATCAATCAATCAATCAATCAATCAATCAATCAATCAATCAATCAATCAATCAATCACCAACCAACCAACCAACCAACCAACCAACCAACCAAACAAACAAACAAACAAACAAACAAACAAACAAAAACTGGTACAATTCACAATTTCATATGACCTCAAAAACCGAGGTGGCATGTTGCCATGTCACAACCTGTGGCATTGAGTAAATGTTACAATAAAATTATGACACCTTTCGCAGGCAAAATGGAAAACTGTGTCCCTTTTAAGACTCACAAATTTATTTTGATATTTTCATGAATAGAATTTATTTTAGACACATGGGGCACAAATCTGGGCAACAGGTTTATACAGAGTGCACATGATGTGGAACCAGTTTGGGGAATGGTGGTGATGGGAACAAATCAAAAGGTAACATCATATTAACAATTGACAATAAGCTTCCAATGTGACAGTAACTTTATTAACACAAGTATTGAACATTCTGGGTGTTGATAATGTTAACATCTTGGCAAACCTAGCGATAGGAAAATGGACATGACATGAATTTTCAGGACTTGAATTTTAGGGCTTGAGTTTTCAGGAAGAACAGGTTGTATTGGGATCAAAATAATGCAAAGAACATGCATGGTTATATGCAAGAACGGAATTAAACATATGTACTTGTGTGTCTCTGTATATGTAAACATCTGCGGGGTGGGGAAGGAGTGCTAAAAATCTCCATCTCTTTTTAGTCTCCTAGATGCAAACTGGAATTTATGACTGCATCTTCCTTTAGCTGTTTCCCTTTTGAATCTTCCTTTCTAATTCCTTTACTCTATAATTCCACTTTCAGATAATCAACAGAGAGTCCCAGAAGGCTGAAATGTGGCTTTCATACATTGCTGTTTCTGATGTAAACTAGGTGCTCATTTATTCTCTTACACAGAGAGTGTTTAGTCTGCCTTGGTGGTGAAGGATGGCATATATTACCTAAGAAAATGAAGAAGTGAATGAGCTCCTGCCATGGCTGGTGACATTGTTGGGACCTGTAAGGGTTCTGTCAGAGTAGATGTAGCACCTAGATCTGTATCAGTATCTTGTCACTGCCTTTGTATTGCTTTTGGTTTTTGTTGTTGCTAAAAACAGAATAAGGGTGTGACTACATTGCAGTTTACCCCATGGTTTGTGTTGGAGTTGGCACAGTTAGACCTGAAGTATTTTCTAGACTACACAATGTAAAGCCTTTTCCATTGACATTTATTTCTATTTGTTCGGCCAAAAGCTTGTAGCTATACTGCATGGTTTCAGCTGGCATTGATTTCCTCCATTTTCTTAATTGAAAGAGTCAGTCATGGATGCGACATTGACAGTTACATTGACAGTGATGTCTTCAATATGGCACAACATTACAACAGGATAATTTCACTCCTCTAACTGCCTGTTGTCTCCCTTTCTTAATTTTGTTTTCTATTTTTTAAAATTATGTTTATTGAATTTAGTGCTGTATCAGAGAAGTGCCATTTCACTTCTGAAAAAAAAAAGTAGGCTAGTAGTATGGGATGAGGAAGAAGGCAATATTAAAAAGATGGGGCTTTGTGGAAAATGAACCAAACGGGAAATGTAGTGTGGATTCTTGCAATAGGATAATTAATGACATTACTGGGGACAGTTACAGCAGAAGCCAGCAAAGACGTTACAGCAAACATGGTGTTCCTCCTTGTGCAGTTATATCCTAAGACAGTTATCTCGGCAAAATGATGAAAGAAATTGCAATAACAACTTTTTAACATGATTCCAGCCGAAGTACAAATTTTGGACTAAACGTCCCAGTATCCTTGGCCATTTTCTATGCTGGCTGGGACAAGAAATTCTGGGTGCCCATGTTTGTGAACCAGTGCCTTAACAGATGGTACAGGAAACAGCTTGGTATTCCTTTACTTTTAGTAACTGAATAATTGAAAGTAAACATTGGTAGGTTTTTACACAAGTACTATTTCTTTCTGAAGACAGTGTATATTTATAGAATGTTAATATAATGACAACTAGGAAAATAAAAGTAAATTATTTAGGTGCATGTAACCAGCCACGGGCAGATGATGTAAGGTGTATTAATTTACAAAATTAGAACAAACACCTGCTCCTTTCAATATAAAGTTTATTCTGACCAACAGTGCTCCAATTTGTTTGGTCCCAAAATGCTGACTTTTCAGTCATATATTCAGATATCGTATTACAACATCAGGCAATTTTGTATCCCACTGGACCATCTAAATCGCCCTGTAGCTTTAATGAGCCTGACATAAAATTTCCACCAGTAAAGTGGCTGTGAGGAATAAATAGAACATTTTTATTTTCTCCTGACACATCATTCAAAGTATTTACTTTCAAAGCAGGTTGATATGTTTTAACTTAATTTTTAAACTTTACTACAAACTCCATACTTAGGCATTTTCAATAGTCTCTGCATTGTTTTTTTTTTTTTTTAAAGAATTGTGCTAGATTCCTGTGCAGGCTTACCTAGGAGTAGGTGCAAAGATTTGTGTCTGAGAAGACAGACATGGGGCTGCACTATTCACAGGTTATTTCACGGTGACCTGTCCTGTTTATCCAACATGGGATATGAACAGGTGACCGCCTCCTAGGGGGCAACAACTCTGTCATGAAGAATTAGAAGAGTAGCATGTTAAACGATAGGAATCACACAAAGTTCCCTGGTACATTTGTATTTGAATGGATCAAAAAAAAAAAATTCTGGATAGCAAGACATGGAGATTGACACACATTTTGCTATATACTTTTCCTGATCTCTTCCCCATCCCCTCCTCATTTCCCCCAATTTATGCCTTTTGCCCACGACTCAAAGCCTTTTCTTTCTCAGTTTGGAAAGAAAATAATTTTCAGCTGTGCATATAATTTGAAAAACAGAGGGTCGAGAGATAACTCGACTGCCACTGTCAGTTTATGCCCGACAGCATGACGCCAAATGATATGACTTCACTTTTGCACAAATATTAAGTAAATTAATATTCTATTCTTTGGTCTAGATGGGCGGGATAGAAATCAAATAAATAAATAAATAAATAAATAAATAAATAAATAAATAAATAAATAAATAAATAAATAAATAAATAAATAAATAAATAAATAAATAAATGGGCTTGTGCAAATTTCTGTTCCATCCCTGCAATCAAATTTTTGTCAGAGATAGACATGACATATTCATATTCATTTCCCTGGGGAAAGTCCAGTCCCTCCCCACTGAACTGGCAGGTATGCCAGTTCAGTGCATGGTGTGCATGGCCAGCTTTATTCCCATCGTGCCAAACATGGAAGCAGCCCAGCTCGTGTTTCCCCGCCTCTCTGTGCAGCTGACCACTCCAGTGAGGAGGCGGGAAGACCAGTCTCCCCACTGAGCTCTTGAGTGATTGGCTGTGCAGGGAGGCAGGGAAGCACTGGCCAGACTACTTCAGCATTTGGTGCGATGTGGACAATGGCAGCTGTGTGCAGTGCGGCGACCAATAACGAGACCTGCTGGTCATAGGCTTGCAGCCTGCAGTGAGCAAAGGCTATGTTAACTGGATTTTCAGCTCAGAAGGTAGAAAGGGTGCCTTTCATAATGGTGGATGAATATTACCCTGGTAATTCAGACTGAAGAGGTGAGAGGGGAGGAACAATACTTTCCTATGGACACTGAGTAACTTCCTAGCAGAAAAAAAAATTGACCAGACAAATGTATGTCCATCTTCATCTATAAAAAGGTGACACATATGAGTAAACTAGGGCCTGTTTGACTAAATAAATAGAAATGTGCCTATTGAAAACTAAATAAGATCTAAATGTGGGTCTAAATAATTGTTATGACTGTATTTCGAATGATTTTATACATGTTATACTGTTGTGTTTTTATCTATGTAAGCCGCCCCGAGTAGACATTGTCTAGAGGGGCAGGGTAAAAATCCAATAAATAAATAAATAAATAAATAAATAAATAAATAAATAAATAAATAAATAAATAAATAAATAAATAAATAAATATGAATAAAGATAGCTAATGAAAAGGAGAATCTTATCTGTTTAAATGTTGTGGGCACCTCGTGGATAACAATTTCTTTCACAGGACAAGATTTCTGATTTATTTGAAGGAAATACATCAGCCAGTCTTGCCTTTGTTCACCAGATGTAGCTGAACAAGAGAACAAGAAAATGGCACAAATTAGGTTTAACATAAATTAGACTGTGAAACCTACAGGTGATGTTCTGTTTAATATAGTGGATCCTGCCAGTCTCCGCAGATTTAAAGGTGATTGTGTTCCTGAGAAACCTGCAGGCAATGCAGCATAATCATTCTGTTAAAAATGTGTTTTAAATGGTTCACTGCATCCTTCTGAGATCACACACAGGTATGTTTGAAGTACTGCTTGGTTTTTCAAAAATCATATTTATATTATATAAATGCATATTCTTGAACAATGGAGGCCCTTCAGCCCAGCTCCTGTTCGCTGACTGGGGTGGCAAAATAGGCAGAGTGAATTTCAGTAATAAAACAATAAACCTTTATTGCCTTCGAAAGCAAAGAGTCACCAGCTTACAAAAGTGTAAGGACAGTTACTCTTTTATATTGCTCAGTGGAAATTTCCAAGGTAAACAATTGAGCATGTGCAGGAACACATAAAATGATTGCTAAAACATCAAAACCAGAAAGTAACTATGCTTCTTTCTCTGAGAGGCAGTTTAGACTGCATAATCAGGAAATGCTCTATTGATTAAAACATCTCTGCTTGACCTGACACAGAAAATTAAAATTTAAACTTCTGTTTCCACTTTTGTGCCCAGTTATAGACACTTATCACGTACATATTCTCAGTCTCCCCCTCCAAACCTATATGATCACTTATACGTTGTTGCTCTGTAATAGCAATATACAATGTATACATGCAATATTGATTGCAACCCAATGAGTTTACCTATAACTGACACAGTAAAGGAGGTCATGGCTTTTAATTTGTTAGACATGAACAGGGTTGTTAATGACAGGACCTTTCAAAAGTTGTTGATTCATAGGGTCATCATAAATCAGACATGACATGATACCACATAACTACCTCTATGAATGCTTAGATTACCTTGAAAATCACCTCATAAATGCTACTATCACTTCTTGTGTTCTCAAGAGAACAATTAACACATTGATTCCTGTTCCATTTTCCTGTTCTCTTGCTTCCTTATCTATCTTCATCCATCTTGCATGGTCTGCTTCTTTATTAGCCTGCTCTGACTACATGCTTTTGTCAAAACTAAGAGACGGCAGCTTTTCAAGAGCTGAATAGGTTTATGCCTAATGCCCGTGTGTGTGTGTGTGAGAGAGAGAGAGAGAGAGAGAGAGTGAGTGAGTGAGTGAATGAACTCAGGTATCACTGCATTGTCTATATCAGTGGTTCTTAACCTTTGTTACACGGATGCTTTTGAACTGCAACTCCCAGAAACCCCAGTCAGGACAGCTGGTGGTGAAGGCTTCTGGGAGTTGCAGTCCAAAACTCCTGAGTAACCCAAGGTTAAGAACCAGTGGTCTATATGTTACCTATCTTAATGTTCTTGATTAATCCTAGTAAAAAATATAATACATTCAAAAACTTGATCTGTACATTTTACAAACCCTTTTTTGTTTAGCTGTTTGACGGCTTCAGCTGATCAATTTTCCTGTGTGAAGATCACCCATGTGGAATAGAAAGCAGTTCCTAAAAGTTAATGGCAAATAAATGGTAGTCCTTAGATTCCAATGAAATTCTTCATTGTTGTCGCATCAACAGACTAACACAGCTAAATACCCCTCAAAAGCTCTAACTACATGCAATCTCTTTCTTACCATCTCCAGATATGTACCTGAAATTCTGGGTAATACTTCACACATCTGTTGAAATGGGCTGTTGGCCACTGAAAAGAGTTTAGTCATCAAGGTGCTTCATGATACAGTGTTATCATACAAAATTAATTTGCAGAGCCTTGAAAATTGCAGGAAGTCTTCCTATCTAGATTCTGGATATTTGAAGGGCTTTAGTGGGAAGAGAAGGGGGGGGGGAGAGAGAGAGACATATTTAATGTATGGTCAAAGCTCAGCAAATACTCCTGAGACATATATATATATATCCACACAAAATCTGGGTAACAAGGCTTTATTTCCTGTTCTGGAGAGTGCTGTGACCTGTTTTATGCTGCCTTAAAAATCCTGATGGTGATACTATTAATCTCTAGAACTATACACACGATTTCCAAATAAAACATGGATGTGGCTTTGTTCATGGATTTTGTTATATCAGCTGTGAATGTGGTTCATGGCAGGGTTATTTTAGTTTTCAAGTTCTTCACAAGCTTAGAATGACCAAGTAGCAATATTGAAACGGAGAGCTGAAACAGTACAATTCTGAAAAAATGAAGCAGTGTCCCCTACTAGAAAGGGGGAGTGTGAAAGGCTTCCTTATACTCACATACTGTATATACTGCATAAAATAAGGAGCTCCAGATTTATAGATAAGAAGATACACCATTCCAAGGCTGAGAGAAGAGAGCAGACTCTGAGTCATAAAAATTCATGGAAGGATTTATGAACCTTCTTATAAAATAACAAAAACCAATCTTCAGAGAGCAGTAGACACCAGATAGCTTATATGCAGTCAGTTGTATGCAGCTAATATCATGGGCAATAATATCTTCTAGAGTCTCAAACAGAAATCAGTCTCAACACTTGTGCTGGAACAGCTCAAAAGATAGAGTCCTCTAGAGGGGAACCATCAAGAGAAGAACTTATCCTTAGCATACATCACAACAAGAGATTCCTGCCTCGGATGCTGAATATTATATATCATTGTATACTATCCTGCAGGAAACAATAATAATGTTTCTAGGCTTACCTTAGGAATCACCCTTTCAGAGCAAGAGTTAAGCACCAAGCAATTGCAGACAACAAAGGAAATACACATAAAAGTAAGGTGTCAAGTACTAGCCTGGAGTATGGTTTGGGTTCAACAATCAGACGGTACACTGGGTTATGCAATGGCCCAAATTATGGATGCATTTTCCACCTGTTTTTCATTCGCATTAATTTCCCCTTCC